>NW_020954639.1:3430971-3489329 GCF_900497805.2 Vombatus ursinus
TCTTCTTCTTCTTCTTCTTCTTCTTCTTCTTCTTCTTCTTCTTCTTCTCCTTCTTCTTCTTTAAATAGTACTTATATAAGGAATTAATACTCTGGCAATATGCCACAACTAATTGTCAAATTTACATGGTCCTCAACACTGTAGATGGGAGTATTTCCTCTAGGCCCTGTAGAACTCTGTGGTCTCAATAGTACCTGCCAGCAAGCATAATACCTACTTGGCTTAGGGTTGATCAGGATAGGCAGATGAAGGAATAAGCAGGCTTAGAAGCAGACTCTTTTCTTGAAGGGATTCTTTTTCCTATGAACTCTTTCCAACACCCTTCTTGTTAGGCATACATGCCATCTGTATATTACATCTTCTCTACTGAGTTCTAAGAACTATGGATTATTTGTCTATGTCTCACCTTCAGTACTTGACATATTCAATGTGATCCAACAGATATTTATTAAGCACCTACTGTGTGCTAAGCATTGTTCTAGAATCTGGGGATACAAAAACAAAACAAACACAATCCTTTCCCACAAAAAATTTATATTCTACTGGATCCTACTGATAGTCAACATATATCTGTTGAGTTGAATCTGTTATTTGAATTTCATGCAATAATCAGTCTTGGTTCCAGAGAACTGATGCTCAAACATACCTCCTTCCTCTCAAGGAGAGGTGATGGACCCTGGGCTCAGAATATTAAGTATACTCTTGCTAAAGGCATCTTTATCAGTTGGTTATACCCAACTGTTTTCTTTGTATATAACAAAGGGATGGTTCTTTTGGGGGGAGGCATTAAAATGACTGGGATAAAAAGCAAAAGGTGTAGGGCAACTAGATGGTGCAATGGATAGAACACCAGTCATGGAGTGAGGAAGACGGCACTTCTTGAGTTCAAATCTAGCCTGAGACACTTACCAGCTGTGACACCCTGGGCAAGTTACTTAATCCTGTTTGCCTCAAATATAAAATGATCTGGAGAAGGAAATGGCAAACCACTCCAGTATCTTTGCCAAGAAAACCCCAAATGGGGTCGGTCATGAAGAGTCAGACATGACTGAAAACAACTGAACAACTACAAAATCAGTAAGATTTTTTAAAAATGTAGTAAGGGCTGTACTCTACATGTAGCATGGGGGTGTTTTTGTGTGGATTAGAGGGATTCAGAATTGTCATCTCTAGCCTTTTCTCCCCCATCCATCTCCAAGGGATACTTTATTTCCTGATAGGAGGGGAAGCAAAAGATTGGGGCCCAAGATGCTGCTCTGTTCTCCTCAGAGAAAGTGAGGATTGGGTTATAATTATATCTATTTGCTCCTTAAATATTATTAGTCTAGAGTATGTGCTTTTCAGGTTCAATCTAATTTCTGATCACTGTTTTCATTCATGGGAGAAGCAGGATCCCAAGTTCTATATCCAAAGCTTGACTCCTTTCCCACCAAATACCAGTTCCATGATGAACATACATGGAAATAGCAAAGAAATACATTTATCCAATTGAACAGCAAAAAAAAAAAACCAAATCAGAGAAAGTATATATAGTAGAATATATACCAGACAATACAGATTGATGGAGTTCTCCCATTGGGAGTGAAGTAACTCAGATAAACTAAGAAAAAGATTCCTACATCTCACCCAAGGGGAAATTCCCCAGAGTCTCTAGTGTAGCAGGCTGGGGATAGGGTCATGATGGAGACTGCCATTTCCTCTCATGTTGGCTTCTTTCCAGAGTCTTTTATGTCCACCACCTGAAGTGGCATTAGTATCTTCTATCTTTGGTCTCAAAGCTAGAAGCCAGAAGCATCAGAAACAACTGCAGATGCAGAACTCAAAGAGACCAAAGAGACTGGAGGACAGCTAAAGAAAACTGAGGAGATCTCCTCTCTCATTGTTTCCTCTACTTTTACCCCAGCCTCACCTCTTTGCAGACATTGGGCATTGACCTCCATCAATAAAGAATGAGTCTCATACCAATGTGCTTTGGGACTGGGATTACATAAAAAAAATAAATTGAGTCTCTTCCTATAACATCAATATGTTCCCTAGCTCTCTAGTATCAAATTGCTTTTTGTAATCCAATTATAGATTTTAAAAAATTGAAATAAAATTTTAGTGTGTGTGTGTGTGTGTGCATATATTATGGTTATTATATGTCCAATTTAAGGGACAGGAAAATCTGTGGAAACTGCTTTTGCCAATGAAAGTCAGTGCCTACTTCGAAACTTATAATCTTAGAGGTAGTCTGTGATACTGAAAGTTTCAATGATGGTCGGAATCACTGAGCCAACATGTCAGCATCAGGACTTGAACCTAGCTTTTCCTGGCTTCAAGGTCAACACTTTATCCACTTTGCCACGCTGCTTTTTCCTCCAATTATAGAAATGTCTATCATGAAATCTAGCCCAATTTTATTCTACTTCAGTGTAAATGCTCGAAGTTTCTAACACCTTCCTGTGAATTAAAAAAAATATTCCCATTCTACAAGAAAGACCTGAGGATATGAGTCTCCTCAAGAATACCAGCAGGTATTCTTAGAATACCAGAATACCCAGCAGGAGCGGCAGTGTATTTAGTGGGTCAAGATCCAGCCTTAGAGTCAAGAAGACCATGGTTCAAGACCTTCCTTTGAAACTTATTGGTTGCATGATTCTTGGCAAGTCGTTTAGCTTGTTGATTTCCTAGTAGAGGTTGCAGAACAACTGCTGATCTGCATTGGTAGAATTATAGGATTAACCAGAAAGCGCCTTAGAGATCATCAAGTCCAACCCCTCCCCCAGTTTTACAGATAAGGAAACTGAGGCCCAGAGAAGTTATGTGGTTCAGGGCCACATAGCTAGTGACTATGTTATTATTTAAAACCAAGTCTTTTCTAATTCCTAGTTTAATGCTCTATGGATGATATCCTGACTACGATTTCCTTCAATCTGTGAAATCACTGATCTAACTGGGAAGAAAAGGAGAGTAGAGTGGATGGGAGAGGAGGGAAGAAGAGGAAAGGTAAGGGCAGGGTGTCATCCAGGCAGATAAGAAATTGGTACTCATAGAATTTTTTTTGAAGCATATTTATTTATTTTTGTTTTTCAACATTCACTTCCATAAGATTCTGAGTTTTAAATTTTCTCCCCCTCCCTATCCTCCCCCCTTCTCAAGACAGTGTGCAATCTGATATAGGTTCTACTTAAACATTCATATTAAGCATATTTTCACATTAGTCATGATGTATAGAAGAACTATATCCACCACAAATTAATTTACAATTTCATAAGCCATGAAAAAGAAGAAATAAAACAAAACAACAAAAGAAAAGGAGAGCAAATAGTATGCTTCCATTTGCATTCAGATGCCATAGTTCTTTCTCTGGATGTGGATAGCATTTTCCATCATGAGTCTTAGATCCTTGCATTGCTGAGAAGAATTAAGTCTATGAAAGTCAGTCATCACACAATATGACTGTTACTGTGTATGATGTTCTCCTGGTTCTACTCATTTCACTCAGCATCAGTTCATATACATTTTTCCAGGTTTTTCTGAAGTCTACCTCATCATTTCTTATAGCACAATAGTATTCCATTACATTCATATGCCACAACTTGTTCAGCCATTCCCCAACTGATGAGCATTCCTTCAGTTTCCAATTCTTTGCCACCACAAAAAGAGCTACTCTAAATAATTTTGTACAAATAGGTTCCTTTCCCGTTTGTATGATCTCTTTGGGATACAGACCTAGAAGTGGTATTGCTGGGTCAAAGGGTATACACAGTTTTATAGCCTTTTGTGCATAGTTCCAAATTGCTTTCCAAAATGTTTGGATCAGTTAACAACTCCACCAACAATGCATTAGTGTTCCAATTTTCCCACATCATCTCCAGCATTTATCATTTTCCTCTTTTGTCATGTTAGCCAATCTGATAGGTGCAATGTGATACCTCAGAGTTGTTTTGATTTGCATTTCTCTAATCAATAATGATTTAGATCATTTTTTCATATGACTATAAATAGCTTTAATTTCTTCATCTGAAAGCTGCCAGTTCATGTCCTTTGACCATTTATCAATTGAGGAATGACTTGTATTCTTATAAATTTGACTCAGTTCTCTATACATTTTAGAAATGAGGCCTTTATCAGAGATACTGGTTGTAAAAATTGTTTCCCATCTTTCTGTTTTTCCTCTAGTCTTGGTTGCATTGGTTTTTTTTGCACAAAAACTTTTCAATGTAATGTAATCAAAATTATCCATTTTGCATTTCATAATTTTTTCTATCTCGTTTGGTCATAAATTCTTCTGTTCTCCATAAATCTAACAGGTATTCCTTGCTTTCCTAGTTTGCTTGTAGTATCAACCTTTATCTCTAAATCGTGTGCCCATTTTGGCTTTATTTTGGGTAGCCATCGAGTTTTAAAAACTTGCCCAGAGCTTGTGGCAGATTTAGGAATATAACCTACATATCTTGGTGTCGGTGCAGTGTGTTTTCCTTTATACACACAAACACATACGTGTGTGTATGCATGTATGGATGTATACATATGTGCATGTATGTACATGTATGTACATATAGTTACACATACAATATACATATACATACATATATATGTATATATATATATTATACATAAAATAAAAGGATTTGTTCTGTGAAGTTTGGATTCAGTCAAAGGGCTATACCTGAGGACCTAAAGGGCCATATATAGCCTCAAACCCACAGGTTCCCACCCCTGCCTTATGCCAGTACTGACAGCCTATGGAGGTAGGACAAAAAAAGTTTAAACTACTGATTGCTAAGTAATCCTAAACCTTTATATGAGCTAGTTATTCCTTTCCTTCAAACTTTTATCTAATAGCCAAGTTCACTGACTTAGTACCTTGCCCTGTCAGTTAGACAATAGAATTGACTGAACTCTCATGGTCTAAGAGTAAGTAGAGTTTGCAGTGTAAGCTCCTTTAGGGGAGGAACTGACTTTTTTTTCATATTTGAATCCCCACAAAGCACACCACTAGGTCTTTCACATAGTACATTCTTAAGAATATGTTTGTTGAGTTGAAGTGAATATTATGGAGAGTTCAAAATAAATAAATAAAAACAAAATATGATAGACTGGTTATCTAAGGGATCAAAGAAATAAAATTGACATATAAAAGGCATACTGACGATTAGAGAAAAAATTGAACAAAGGTATAAAGTGATAACTCCCTGGAATGAGAGCATCATGGATAAATATGAAGATAAGTGCATATTGAGAAGTAGTGAGTGCCTGCTGACAGACAGGTAATGGACTCAAGGCATAGAAGGAGACATCCATTCTCAGACATGGCCAATAAGTGCATTTATTTTGCTTTACTACGCGTATTTGTGACAAGGGTTTTTTTTCCTTTTTTTTTTTTTTCAAATGGAGGGGGATGGAAAGAAGAGGATTAGCAATAGATTTCTAAAAGAAAAAAAAGAAAAAAAAAGGTCATTGTAGTCTTTTTTTTTTAATTCACAAAAGATATAAGAAGGAAATCCAGAAAGAAATAAAGACAAGCTGGACAGCTTAGAAGTTACATGGCGAAGTTATTATGTACTTAAAGGGGAAAGCAAGATTGTAGTTTCATATATGACAGCTTTTACTCTGTATATGGAAATGATAATTTTATTTGGTGTTTGTTAAATTCAGAGGGAAAAAACGTAATGGGTAGAAGGCAACTTATGGGAGTTGTATGTTTATATAGAATAAGACCAAGGAGAATCCATGATTTCTTTTCCAAGAAGCTTGGAAGGCTTCCATGGAGAAGCAGAATTTTAGTAACTACTTGAAGGAAGGGGAAAGGAATAATAAAGAGGGTTTGATGAGCTTCCAGGGGAGGCAGCTAAAATATAAGAAACAGAGATGCTCATGCAAAGAAGGAGCTGAATAAATATGTCTACATGAAGAGAAGAGGTGAAACAATAAATGGGGGAGCAGAAAGAGGTGAAGAAAGAGAATTGTGCAGGTGAAGTTACCTGAGTATACTGGATTTTATTATAGTGGGAAATTGCCATGTGAGGAGAGATGTTACAGGTTCAAAATGATGGCCATAAATGCTGATGTGTGATTGTAATGATTCCTTTTGTCTCTGAAGAAGAGATGAGAAGATGTATCATGCTCCCTTCTTTGTGGAGGTAGTATAGTATGGGTATGAACTATAGCACATATTATCAAATACTATTGATATGCTGATTGGTTTTCTTAAACCTCTTTTTCCTCCTTCTTTCTAAAATATTTGTTACAAGGCATGACTTACTTGGAAAGAGGTGCAAAGGGATACTTAGAGAAATGAAGGTGATGAGAAAACAAAAGATATTGCACTGAGAATAATGGTACATATATGAAATCTCTGCTACAGGGGAGGTTAAGTCTGGTGGATGATTGCTCAGGCTCAAGAGTTCAGAGCTTCAGTGGGCTAAAGCTGATTGGGTGTCTATACTAAGTCTGGCATCAGTGTGGTGAGCCCTCAGGATTATGTGTATTTGTGTATATGTGTGGGGAGGAGTAGGCTGCCTTAAAAGGGGTGTACTGGCTCAGCTCAGAAACAGAACAGGTCAAAGTAGTCATATCGATCAGTGGTAGAGTTGAGTCTGGGAGTGGCTGCTGCATTTCTGGCCTGAGTGAGAAAGAGAGATCCATTCTCCTGGTGGAGTTGGGAGTTACTGATAAAATGTGATCTTTTAAATGCACCCCAAAATAACGAGCAAAGAAGGTCATTTAGGCAAATGTGTAAAAAATGCACTAGAGTTGGGGAAGCCATTGAAGTTACAGTTATTTGGGTAAATGATAACCAATGCTTGCCTGAGGGCTATGGCTTGGAACTGAGGAAAAGGAGAAAATTTGGGAATGAAGGGGAGTTAGGTTTGGCAGAAAGTTCTTGTGTGGAAGCTTGCTAACATTGTGTCTATTCACTTTGGTGGGGTAAACTAGACATGGGGAATTGTCATAGAAGATAGATGAATGACTGCCTTCATCCTATCTAAATATGTTTTAAAATACAGTTCAAAGGACTTTGGGGGAAAGTTGCTATGCAAAACTACCAGAGTAGAAAGAGAAATGTGTGTGTGTGTGTGTGTGTGTGTATGTGTGTGTGTGTGAATGGAACACCTCTTGGAGGTCCTACAGTGTTTTGTTTTGTTTTGTTTTTGTACTATTCATTTTGGAATTTAAGTATGTGGTATAATTTAGTATGTAATTTTTCCAAGAGCATGTCTTTAATTCCTCCCTAAGACTGAAAGTTCTTTGAGTTCAGAGACACTGATGTCCTTTTTTTTCTCCCTCTTCTCTCACTGTCTCCATCTTACAATCTCCTCATTACTTCTTATCCTTATCTAGAACTTAGTCAATCTGATGGGAATTGGTTGCCTTATCAAGGATCACAGCACTTGGAGAAAAGTCACAGGGCCCCTATGTTGGCTACAGGCTTCAAAGAACACATTGAGAGAACAACCAGTTACTCCAGTTATATGGCAGATATAACTCCATCTCTTGAATTAAATCCATTACAATTTTATTTTTTCTAGGCAGAGTTCCCCACTGGATTCCAGGATTGATGTAATGGTCATCTTTCCAACATCTATTAACGACCAGAAGCTGTAGAAAAAAGAAAGTATTACTCACAAAGCATGGGCAGTGCTTTCTTTTTCAAGGACCTATATTTGAATTGGATGAATCAAGGGAGAAATCTACAGCAGTGGAGACAAAATTTATCATGATTTCTTATTCTGTACTGGAGTAGTTGTTCTTTCAATTGTCAGCCACAGTATGAATTCTTAACAAAAAGAAAGTCCCCAAGTAGCTTCATTTCAAGGAAGATGAGTATCACTGTAGTAATCTGCTGTTCATTCTGACAATAGCATTAATTATAGATTTACAGGCTTAAAGGATACCTTAAAAACATATGCAGTGCATCTATTAGATTCAGATGAGGCAAACGGGATCAGGGGTGATATAAACAGAGGAAATTTGAATTGGTAAGGGAGAGATAGAGGCCACAAGATTCCTTGTGTAAATTTCAGGATTCTTCACTCATATCTCTTGGGGGAGTCACCATGCATCCAGTTTTCTGGAGGATCATTACCTTGAATTCAGGAAGAGAGGAGAATAGGCAATGACCATGGCAATCTCTAAAGATTCCAGAATTAGGCCAAGAAATCAAGAGGAGGCTAAGATAAAAAGATAAAAACTCCCTAGAAAACCTGAGAAAGTTTGAGGAGCTGGAAGAGATAGAAAGAACAAGTAACTGAGTTTGTATTCTCTTTAACATAATTAGACAAGGTTTCCTGTATATTCCAGTTATGGAAAACAAGGGATTCATCCATGTTTTGCTAGCACTTAGTATGTGTGACTCCATTGTCTTTACATTCATCTCACTCTTAGTTGCTGTCATCTATTGGTCTGAGTGGGGCTTTAGTGTTTGGCCATAGTTCTTTTATAACCTGCTGTAACCTGTAACTGTTTTCAGGTAAAGTATGTAATTAGACATAGTGCCAAAGAACCTGTAAAACCCACCACAAATTACCATTCAAGGTTTAAAATTGATGTCAAAGAAATACCATTAGAATATAACAATCCACCACTGAGATGACTTATGATGGTACACATATTACATACCGTCCTCAGTGGCTCATTTTTCTAAGTCTAGGTCATAGGTCACTTCAGTATTTTATTTTGTTTTTTTTCTTTTCTTTTTTTAAACCACTTAGTATCACCAGTGAAAAGCTTCATGATGTCTATCTATCCTTCCCTTTACAAACAAACCTAGTCACTACTTGTATAGCACTATTGTGATATGTTTTTATTTAAGCATAACTTATTTGTGGCTGTCATTGTTTGCCCCCTATCAATTCAGGCTGTCAAGAGGTTCCCAGAATAAAGACAGGACTGAGGGTTGTTCTATCATCATGAGGGATTTCATGGGCCATTTCCAATGCACTGTAGGTGAAATAGCTACTCCCTTCTCATAAGCAAGGAACCTGGGAGGCAAATTGACTTTCAGGCAATTACTAGAACACTTAGGGTGAATGAATCATCTCAGGATGGGGTGGTGTCAACAGCAAACTCCCTTGGGGATGGGTTCAGAGAACAACCTTACTGAATATTGTTGGGAATGTTCTAGAGGAGGAGTTGTGATGAAATGATGTCTAATATCTTTATTCCATCTCTAGGAAAATTGAAACTTATGTTGTATAAAGGGGCACTTTATTTTTGTATCTCAGCCTTTCCTCAGTGGTTTGTTTGTGTATTTGTTTTTGATTGTTGTTTTTTGAGGACCATCAGATTTCTTTTACTCATCTGGTTACACTGCTCATTGCTGCACTGTTCAAGAGCATTACTCAAGTTTACTGAATTCTTTACTGCGTGAGTGAATTTCAAGGTACAAATTGTGGTATTAAGTCTACTCTCCTGAGCTGATTCTGAAGCACAATATGGTGAAAAGAGTGCTTGGATTTGAAATCGGAAGACCAGGGTTCAAATTCTAACTCAATCACTTGCTATCTGTGTGACCTTGGCCAAGCTCCTTACTCTCTGTGGTTCATGGTTCCCTCCTCAGAAAGATAGACAAAATTGCCTCTAAACTTCCTTGCGGTTATAACTCTATGGCACCCAAATGATCTTGGCATAGGTTTAAAGTGCTGAAAAATCACCAATCTCTTCTAGGGTGGTCTGTTTTTAGTCTGCTTTTAATCTGTGGGCCTTTCACAGAATCACAGAATTTGAAAGTTAGAAGTGATTTCAATGGCCATGTAATCTGACCCGTACGCAAAAAGGAATTCTCACTAAAATAAAGCTGATGAATCATTGTCCAGTCTTTGCTTCAGAACCCCTAGGGAGGAAGAACTCATTACCATTCTAGGCAGATCAGTCCATTTTAGGAGAGCATTGAGTGTTTGGAAGTTTGTCTTGATATTAAATCTAAATTAGTTTCTTTATAAATTCTACCCATTGCTCCTTGTTGGGCCCTGAGGATGTGTTCTTTTCTCTAGGTACTGATCTTGAGTGTTGTGGTTCTTTTGGATATTTCACCCTGTTCCCTCTACTTAGGCCAAGGTTGAGCTTCTTATCTGATTTCTAAGAGAGTAAAATACTTTTGAGTTTGGGCTGCATGACAACCATTATGGGCTTCTGGTCAAAAGTTTGCTGACTCAGTTAGCATTCTCACTAATTTGACTCCTTCACTCCTGCATTGCACTTGCACATCCTGAATATTGTTCTCCCAGAGCACTGGAAAACTAATCTACCTTGTATCTCTACCCCTGTCTTTATAGCTTTCTCTATAAAAAGCTCAGTTTAGCTTTCAAAAATTTGGGTGTCCATTCCCTACCCCATGTGGTTAAGCTATTTTATCTCTTTACCATGTTCCTACTTAATAATATTCCCATTATGAGATTTATAATACTAATTTGTATTTTAAGAGCACAGGCTATTGGTGCCCATTAAATTTTAAAAATACTTATGACCTCGATTTACATTTTAACACAAAAGTCTCATGGAGTCCTATCACTTTGTAGGGAGAAAAGTCCTCGAAATTTGCAGATGCAACTAAGGTTTTTGAAGCAATCAAAAGTCAATATGTGGGTGTGCAGAAAATGATAAGTGACCTCCAAGAATGGCCAAGAAATGTGAGCTAGGAGTCACTAGTTAACCTAATGTGCTGCTGTGACCACTATTCTGAGCACAATGCTTCTTGTAATCAGATGGCTTTAATGCTGAGATAGATCTATGATCTCACGGATGTGGTAATCCCTCCAGTGATTCAGACCACAACACATTCAGATCTGTCTATCCAGTGTAGTGTGACTCTCCATGACTTCCCATAAATCCAAAATTGGGAAGCCACCCAACAGTGAAGAGTCATCTTCCAGTTCTCCTGACATTTCATAAATGCCAATGGCACATGTTTGCTATCCACTAACTGACTTTTACTCTTATTGTGTGATTGATGCATATATATATTTCCTAACCATATATTTCTCTGATAACATCTTTTAGGTTGTTTCTCCTGTGCTATTCAATTTAATGTGTAACACTGTTCACAATGTCAATTTTTCAGAAACTGTGGTGTTTAATGACTCACAGAAAATCAACATTACCAGAAGGACAAGTATTGAAAAGTAAGACTTTGTCTTTTGGGGAAGATTAGAGTAAAAATTTCTTAAAGGCAATCTAGCCTGCTCCTTTCCCATTCAGTTTTGGACCCAGTACATTGCCTATCTACATATCTAAGATAGATATGTTGTGGTTCAGTCAGTCTAATTCTTTGTGACCCTGTGGACCATAGCACACCAATGCTGTCCAAGGGGTTTTCTTGGCAAAAATACTGGAGTGGTTTGTCATTTCCTTCTCTGAAGGATTAAGACAAACAAAGGTTAAGTAACTTGTCCAGGGGCAGACAGGTAGTAAGTGTCTGAGGGTAAATTTGAACTGAAGCCTTCCTGACTCCAGGCCCAGCACTCTGTGAGTCACCTTACTGCCCCAATATACTGATGGTTTATTCCATCTACTGCATATCACAGTCTACAATAGGCTTTATTCATCCACTTGATTTTTCAATGTGGATATTGAGGCTAATCTTTTTTTTTAATTATTACGGATCTCATTTCTGGATGCTTTGCAATGTTCTGTGGCTTAATATGGTTAGCACAATGTCGTCTGCAAATAGGAGTATCTGAAGGACATGAAATGGAGGAAATTCCTCTTCCATTTCCTCCATGACAATAGGAAAGAATCTCTCTCACTGTTTTATGCCTCATTTGAAATTAACTATCACGTCAATAAACAAAGTTATCTTGGTGGTTATATCTTTAAAGGAATCTTGTATGATCTCGCCATAGGCATCATTAGGAAGACTATAGTTGTGACCACAACAGAATGCCTAGTTGTGATTGAACAGCAGTTATGTACTGTTAGGGAAGCTAAGGAAGCTAGTAATTACAGGCTTTCAACATCAGTCTATTTCCTACTCACGAAAGACATCTGACTACTTGGTTACATAAATGATCTTCTTATACACTTGACTTAATCTCATAATGTTATTTTTTTTTCAGATAATTTTTGGTAGTTACAAAATGGAAGGAATACAAGTGGAGGAGTTGGGAAAATGAGGTTCTGGTGTCTGCCACTCATTTGCTCAATGAACTTTAATTCATTTCACTAAATATTTATTAAACTCCTACTCTTCACAGGGCTCTGGAGACAAAAAGACAAAAAAACCAAAGCAACTCTCCCCTCAAGGAACTCACATTCTTCTCACCTCTTTAAGCCCATTTCCTCATCCTGGTGGTAGCATAGAAGAAGTGAGGGAGCACTGGTAGATAGTAGAGTGCTGGGCCAGGAGTTAAGTCTTGACTTCACATACAACTTTAGGCGTTTGCTAGTTGTGTGATCCTGGGCAAGTCACTTGATCTGTGTTTGCTCAGTTTCCTCAACAAAAATGGGAATAATAATAACATCCAGCTCACAGAGTTTTCATGAGGATCAAATGATATAATATTTGTAAAGCACTTAGTACAGTGCCTGGTACACAGTAGGCTCATAATAAATGCATACTTTCTTCGTTCTTTCTCAAAGCACCTTGCAAATATTAAAGAACTATAAAAATGCTATTATTGTTGTTATTGTGAATAATAATAATAATAATCTAAAATGAGATTTGACTAATGATTTCTAAGGTCCTTTTAAGCCCTAAAATCCTATCCTTATAAATTGAAAAATCTTTAAGGGCAGAACCAAAGGTATTATTTGATTTCTCCTTGCCTTTGGCTCTTGATATAATATAATAGACTCAAGCAGTAGCTGAATAAAATAATGCTACCTTAAAAAACAATAGCTCTTCCCCTTTTTTGTATATATTTTTGAGTATTTTACCATAACTGTCAAATTTTTGTTCTCTACAGAGTGCTCACTGATATTTCTCCCCATGTTTTATTTTGGGCTCCATGAAATCTGCAGCAATTAGTTTCTCACAAGTCTATTTTATGCTCATGAATCTGTTATTTCCTTTCATGTGATCTTTTTTTTTCTTTTCTTTTTCCCCCCTGTTCTACCTCTACAATGTTCTTCATTTCTCAGATTGCTATGCCAGCATTTGACTTGGTCTTTTTTTTTTCCCTATTTGCCTTTTTGGTAACTTCAGTCCTTTTTAAAGCTTTTTGGTGAGAAATCAAGTTGCAAAGTAAGGCTGAGGCTGTAGACAAGTGAGCTGTAAACATGATTTGAATGTCTAAAATGTTTCTTAACCACGTAAGGTAGAGACTGTGAGTGGGGAGATAATATTATCATTGCAATTTCATATTTTAAGCTCTTCTGAAATGTATGCATTCCTACCACTGCTACCTATAAAGCCAGTGCTAGAAATGGAAATGATGGACTACTGACTTGATTGCTGTTAACATATTTATATACTGTTAAGTGATTTGCATACTGATAGAACCAGAAAGGCCTTTACTCTCTATCCTTTACCCACTCCTCATTTCCATCATCAACTCTACTACATTTCCAACCTTGGCCAATGCTGTTGAATGATATATGACTTCCATTTCAGGTTTATTTTTAAGGGAGTTTCTAGGAAGCAAATAAACATTTGTCTTTTCTCTGAAATGGGGACAGTGGGTATCACACATTTCTCTACTAGGGACGTTATTAAGGTGGGTAAGTATAGAGAATCTTTTAAGGTCTTCAAATGATAGTAGCTTTATTTAATACCCTTCTTCCTACCTCATCCCCAATAAATTCAATTTTATATGGTTCAAAAGAAAGGAAACATCATGAACACTGAATAGAGAAATGTAAATTTATCTAAGATGTCACTCAGAACTTATTGCCAGGTACTTCTTTCTGGTGTGACTTCTGACTCCTTGACCTGGGGTTTTTATTCATAAGACTGGCACATCTGTTTATACATTGCACAGGTTCTCAAACTACTTCTTTGGACATTTTCAAATGATCCCACAATACCCCTGTTATAGAATTGAATATGATTTTTTTAAACAGCAAGCCAGTCAAGGCAGATACTGTTACAGTAATGAAGGCTGCCAAATCCCCTAGATGCCCTCAGCACATTGCCTCAAGCTGATGAGCCAACTCTACTAGAAATGAATACCTACCTGCCCAGAAGGATTTTCAAATATGTTGGTTCTTTCATTTGTGTTTCCATCACTTGTGTATTCTGAAGTTACTTCCTTATTTATACCTTTACACGTTTGTTTTGTGTTTCCCTTGTATTACTTTGACAACTATGATCTCTCTTGAAACTTGCAGCAATGGGCTGAAAATAATCTTGTAGGTGTGATGTTATCACTAGTACAATTATACCTTGTACTTCTAGAACACCTTTCATCTGAGTATCTCCATTTTCTTTGTAAGTATTCACTCAGTAAATCATCAAAGTCAATCACCCAACCTCCTTGCATTTCTTTTCCAATCTGTTGAAAGGGGAAATAATATTTACACACTCGTCTGTTGGGTGATTTTTCTGACATCAAATAATTCAAAATTGAGCTTAGAACCAGGACAAAGACATATTAGGTTCCCACCTCTTCAATGAGCCCCATGATTTTTAACATCAGCTTTGTTTTGTTACTATTTAATCAGGTTGTAAAAATTCAAATAATAACATACTAGCCTAAACTCTAAGGGGCAGTTAGGTGGAACAGTGGATAGAATGCTGGGGCCTGGAGTCAGGAAGACTCCTCTTCTTGAGTTGACATCTGGCCTCTGAAATTTACTAACTGTGTGACCTTGGGCAAGTGATACCAATTTATATTGTCACCCCTGTGTGCAATCACAGTAGAATATCTAAGCAACTGTTAAATTAGGTGTTGGGGGGTAAGGTGAGGGGTTGTGTGTGAGGGAAGGGCTTTACACCAGATCATCAGAAAGTGATTGATCAGAGGTGTATGTATAATTGGACAACATTAGGAAATTTCTCAGCATTCAGTGGCTGTCCAACTCAACCTGCCACCTGTAAAAGGGGAGGGCAGTAGGGGAAAGGGGACCTCTTCCTTGAAACCAAAAATGTGTGTGAATATTGACTTGTTTATGACCTGCTAAAGGCTTTATTGTCCTGTCAGCTGCCTGAAGCCTGTTTATCCAGGTGTGAGGTTTTGTTTTGAGTGTGCTTCTCACTAGAATTGTATTTAAGCTAAGGCTACTATAGAGAAAGTAAATAAATGAATGCATGAATGGGTGGATGGATAGATGGATAAATGAATGAGTGAGTAAATAAATAAATGAATGAATAAATAAGCAAATAAATAAATGAATGAATAAATAAGCAAATAAATAAATGAGTGAATAAATAAATGAATGAATGGATAGATAATATAGCCTGTCAGGAACCAAGTTCAGTGGCAGCCTACAGAGCCGTTTTCAGTGTGAAAATAGGACTTCCCAAAAAGGAAAGGTAGCAATGACAAGCTTTGTATAGTTGTTCAGGTTTTTGTGGTCTCCATAGTAACTGTGGGGTTTTCCCAGGTGTTTTCTGACTCTGTTATATCAGATTGGATTTGTGAGATTGGATAGAAGATTAGGGGTTTAAGGATCACCTTCTTTTTTTTTTTAACCTTGATGAAACTCTCAGGCTAAAGCGAGGTATTGTTCTCTCTTTCAGACTTGGAAACAGTTTCATTGAGATAGCCAAGCAGTTGGTCTGATCCATTTGGTCCTGGAGAGCTGAGAAAGATTTGTCTTTAGCGCTGTAAGTCATTACCAGCAGCAGCTGAGGCACTGTGTAGAATGGGTGAGTTTGTGGCCTGGAACAATGAGGAGTCACTGGCAGGGAGGAGAGGTAGCTGACTATAGGAAGTGTCTCTGGCTTTACTGTTTCATAGGACCTCCTCTCTCTTCCTACCCCCACCCATATTCTCAATAATACCAAAAACCTGCAGGCCAGTGCTCTACTCTGGTATGATGACTGTGAAAAAGATGGCTCCTGAGTTGGGCCTTGAAAGAAAAAAAAAGATTCCTATAAGCAGAGAGACAGAAGATGTATGTTTATGGCCTATGTGAATACATGAAAGCAAAAGAGAGTAAGAAGAGATGGAGAGTAAGCTGGTAGTCCAACTAGGCTAATGTAATGTGAAATAAAACTGGAAAGGCATGTTGTGGAGGACCTTAAATGCCAATGTATTCCATGGCCTAGGATCCTCAGAGGCTCTGGGCTAACAAAGATCAAATGCAATCCTGGAAGTAAGCCCCCAAAAGAGTCATTTTTTTCTCTAGCTCATTGCCCCTACCTGGAATTTACTCTGAGAAAATCTCCAAATATAGCTTGTTTGTAGGTTTTCTACTTTTATGGGTAAAAGGCATCCCAGGTTCCTATGCAGCACTCATGGTAACAAATACATATCAAGTCTAAGACAGTTGTTATTTTACCCCACAGAAAATACAGAAGATGGGGCCCAGAGGAGTGTATAAACAGGTATAGAGTGAAAGAAAGAATGTAAAAGAATTAAGTGCTTACTACTTTCCAAGCACTGTACAAAATGAAAGAGATACAAATAGAAAAATTGAGATAATTCTTACTCTCAAGGGGTTCATGTTCTATTTGGGGGGGCAATATAAAAGAAAGTTTAGTGGGTAGATTTAAAGACCTGGAAGTCCCAAGGGTGAAGCCAGGAACTTGACTTGCAGAAATTCTTGAACAACTTAAGCAACTATAAGGCTTGTAGAAAGCAGCATGAACACAAACAAATAAAGACAAGGTAATTTTAGGAGGGGAATAACAGTAACAAGGGGTAGAGTGCCCAGGTAAGGCTTTGAGGATGAGGTGGAACCTTATTCTTGAAGAAAGATAAGGATACTGGAAGTAGAGATAAAAATAGAGTACATTTCAGGCATAAGGAATAGTTTATGCAAATTCATGGAGGTAAAATGTGATATGTCACATTTGAGGAAGAACAAACAGTTCAACATGATTAGAACATAGACTTTACAAAGGGGAATAAAGTGAAATGGACTTTGAAATTTGTCTTAGAACCAGATTATGGAGAGGATGGAGTTTGGATTTTATCTGAGAGTCAATTGGAATCTATGGCAAGGTTTTTAACAAGGAAATGGGATATTCAGACCTATGCCTTAGTTTAGTCAGGGGTGGGGAGCCTGTGGCCTCAAGGCCACGTATGGCCCTCTAGGTCCTCAAGTTCAACCCTTTGACTGAATCTGTCAAGGGCTACACTTGAGGACTTACAAGGCCATATGTGGCCTTGAGGCTGCAGATTCTCGACCCCTGGTTTAGATGATCATGGAGGATGAATTGGAAAAGGAAGTGATTGAAAGTTGGAAGACTAATTAGGAGGCCAGGATAACAGTGTAGGAGGGCCTGGATTAGAGATAATATAAAAGTATAATTGGACCCGACAATTAATAGGATTTGAATTTTAGGTAAAAGGAAGAGTCAATGATGACTTCAAGATTTTGAACTTGGTCAACTATGATGATCATGGTGCCATCACTACAATTAAAGAAGATAAGAGAAGAGGCTGTTTTAAATAAGAATATGATGAGCTTATATTTAGATGTGTTCAATTTGAGGCACTGTTGTAGATATACAGTGCACAGGTGGAAATGCATAATTACACATTTACATGTATAAATGCACATATATACATATATATGTTAGCTACATAGGAAGGAAATGGGCATTTATTAAGTGCCTACTATGTACCAGGCACTGTGATAAGTGCAGTACATGTACCTGGTACATAGCAGTAACAAAATACCTCATTTGATCATCATAACAACCCTAGGAAGTAGTTGCTATTATTACCCCTATTTTATAGTTGAAGAAACTGAGTCAGAGTTTGTGTGAATTGCCAAGGATCACACAGCTAGTAAGTGTCTGAGATTGGACTTTAAATCAGGTCTTTCTGACTCTGGAGTTAGTGCATTGTCTACTGGGTCACTTAATTACCTCTGCATAGACATGATAACTGAAGCCTTAATTGTTGATGAGGTTGCTAAGAAAGGAAATGTAGAAAAAGAGAAGAGATCTAAGGATAGACACATGGTTAGGAGACTACCTTAATTAGGAGGCCAGAGGAGGAGGAGGATTAAATATAATGTGATTTTAAAAAATGAGACTGATCTCCTGAAGTCATACATTAAGATTATATAATTTTAGCACTGAAAGGTACCTTAAAGTTTATCTAGTCCAAAATACTCATTTTATAGATAAAAAACTGGCAGAGGCTTAAAGACTTGCCAAAAATCACACACTTACTCAATTCCAGTCTATTTACTTTTGTTTATTTTTTTAAATGAAAAAATATTGAAAGATGGCAACGTAACCTAAAACTGGTTAAAACCTACAATGAACTAGTTTCTGAAACATACTCAGGATACAATTGAGGCAAAAAGCAAAAGAAGTTAAGTGTGAGAATTTTTCAATATCTAGCAAAGTGCCTAGCATATAGTAGGAGTTTAGCAAATGTTTATTGAATTGAAATGATTGATGATGATGTCATGTTAACAGATGACAGGGGAGAACTAGGCTATTCTTATCTTGCTTCTTTTTTTCCTGCATAAAGAGAGATGAGATTCAAACTGGAACAGAAACAAACTTGGGTAAAAGAGTTGAAGCCCCGATACAGAAACAGCAAAAGAGAACCTGCCTCAGTTAAGTGAGTTCAAGTCTTGCAGTCTAGGTGAATTACACCCCAGGCTTGGAATTATATGATCTTAGAACAGAAAATGACCTTAGAGATTATCTGGTTCGATATCCTCATTTTCCAAATGATGAAGCTAAATACAAAATGAAGTGATTTACCTAAGGTCACACAACTATAGAAAAAAAAAAGAACCTACAGATATGATTGGATGACAGTTTTTAAGAATAACTCAGATTCATATGTCACTTTATAGCTTGCAAAGTACTTTTTTTTCTGTCATATCCTTGTAAGGCTGGTGTCCTGACCCACTTGATCCAGCATGGAAGAAGGAAGGTGAGTGTCTGTAAAGAAGTATTTGACCTTGAGTCTTCTAGTGAAAGGTGACCCCTTGATCACTAACCACTTAAGTGATGTCACAATCTCTGATAGTGAAATAGACAGAGGTATGTCTGTGAAACAAAACCATGGGTCATAGTGGTTTCCAGTCATTGCACCATCTTGTTCCTAACTATCTCTGGATAAGCTGCAGTTTGTTAATATCCTTCTAAAACGTGCTCATAGCATAGCGCAGTGCTTTGCACATTGTAAGTGTTTCAGCATTTCATTCATTTTATTTTATGACTGAACTCCTCTAGATAGGGTTTAACTACAGTAGAGTATAGTGGTATTAGTATCTTTCTCCTTGTGAACACTATCAACTGTAACTGCCCCCAGATAAAAGGAAATGTTGGGGCTGCCATATCACACTGTTGACTTATAATGAACTTGCAGGTCATTTTGTGAAATCTTTATTTGTCCAGTTCATTTTTGGAACCCAATTATAGGACTTTGCATACATATTTGTATATTCAATTTCATCTCATTATATATACTATATAATTTTAGTTCATCTAGGACTTTTGGGGTGTTCATTCTGTCATTTGAAATGTTAGCTGTCCTAAATAGTATCTACAGATTGGTTAGCCATACAACTTATGTCACTATTCAGGTTATTGATCCTAATGTTGAACAGAATGGGGACAAGTCCCTATTAGAGATGCACTAAATTGGTATGTTCTGGTCCTCTCTCTAGTTCTGACAGCAATCCTATCACAAAGGAAGAGATTCTTCAGGTATACATGACCTGTTGAACCATTTGACAGTGCCAATGACTTGATAAAGCCATTCCCTTGGTTTTGAAACCTATAGACTCGTAATGATCACTGGTTCCATTTCTGAGTTCTCACAAATGATCCCACTGTTAGTATATTCTAGAACTTTGCCAGGAATTAAAGTCAAGCTCACTGACCATTGGTAGGAACAACCCACCCTCTTTCCATTTTTAGAAAAATCCATGGTGGGGCAGAAGCAAGATGGCAGAGTAAAAGCAGTGACTTGCTTGAGCTCTTCCCCAAACCCCTCCAAATACCTATAAAAATGACTCTAAAGAAATTCTAAAGCAGCAGAATCCACAAAAAGACATAGTGAAACAAATTTACAGCTCAAGACAGCCTGGATGGTTGATCTGAAAGATATATCATGCCAAGAGGGGAGAGGAATGCAGCTCCACATGGGTTGGCAGGCAAGGCAGGCCTCAGCAAACCTGGAGCAGACTTCAGAGGACTGAATCACAGCCATCTGTGGCAGTTTACAGACTTCTCAACCCACAAATGCCAAAGACAACTTAGAAGGTCAGTGGGAAAAGTCTGTGTCTGTGGTGAGAGAGAGAAGCTCGGTCTGAGCCCCACTCCCCAAGCTCTGCCCCGGGGAGGCAGCTGCTTCCAGAGCTTCTGGTCCACAGACTGAGGGGGAATCAAGTGGCTGATCAGAGGGGGATTGCAAGGATCTCTCTGCTGGTACAGGATTCTCTTGCTTTGCCCATGCTTGCATCTGGGTCACAGTTCTGGGTGATGGTCCTGGGGCAAGGAGGAGTGCTGGCATGGTGGAGCTTGCAGTGGTGGTGGAGAGGAAATCCTCCTCACAATTCCAAGACAGAAAAGAGTGCTTGTGATCACTCATACACCAGAGCACAGGCCAGGAAAGGAATAAGCACCTTGCCCTTGATCATAGCACCTTGGAAGAACTGAAAATTTACAGGTCCCTAGAAGTATCTCTGAAAATAGCTGCACAAACCCCCCAAAGCTTGGGACAGTACATTCTCCACACTGGAAGCAGACTCCTACCTTAACAAAGAGTTTACAACTTAAGTAATTGAATGAGATCATGAGCAAGCAGAGCAAAAAGAGTCAGACCATAGAATCTTACTTTGGTGACAAAGAAGGTCAAAACATACAACCAGAGGACAACAAAGCCAAAGCTCCTATATCCAAAGCCTCCAAGAAAAATATGAATTGGTCCCAGGCCATGGAAGAGCTCAAAAAGGATTTTGAGAAGCAAGTAAGAGAAGTAGAGGAAAAACTGAGAGTGATGCAAGAAAATCATGAAAAACTAGTCAACAGCTTGCTAAAGGAGACCCAAAAAATTACTGAAGAAAATAACACCTTAAAAAATATCCTAACCCAAATGGCAAAAGAGGTGCAAAAAGCCAATGAGGAGAAGAATGCCCTAAAAAGCAAAATTGGCCAAATGGAAAAGGAATCCAAAAGCTTACTGAAGAAAATTCTTCCTTAAAAACTAGAATGGAGCAATTGGAAGCTAGTGACCTTATGAGAAATCAAGAGACTATAAAACAAATCCAAAAGCATGAAAAAATAGAAGAGAATGTGAAACATCTCATTAGAAAAACAACTAACCTGGCAAATAGATCCAGGAGAGAGAATTTAAAAATTATTGGACTATCTGAAAGCCATGATCCAAAAAAGAGCCTAGACATCATCTTTCAAGAAATGATCAAAGAAAACTGCCCTGATATTTTAGAACCAGAAGGCAAAATAGAAATTAAAAGAATCCACCAATCACCTCCTGAAAGAGATCCCCAAAGGAAAACTCCTAGGAATATTGTAGCCAAATTCCAGAGTTGCCAGGTCAAGGAGAAAATATCACAAGCAGCCAGAAAGAAACAATTCAAATATTGTGGAAACACAATCAGGATAACACAAGATTTAGCAGCTTCTATGTTAAGGGACTGGAGGGCATGGAACATCATATTCCAGAGGGCAAAAGAGATAGGATTACAACCAAGAATCACCTAGGCAGCAAAATTGAGCATAATCCTTTAGGATAAAAATGGCCATTCAGTGATATAGGGGACTTTCAAGCATTCTTGATGAAAAGACCAGAGCTGAATAGAAAATTTGACTTTCAAATACAAGGCTCATGTGAAACATGAAGAGGTAAACAGGAAAGATATATCATAAGAGGCTTATTAAGGTTGAACTATTTACATTCCTGCATGGAAAGATGATATTTGTAACTCATGAAACCTTTGTCAGTATTAGGGTAGTTGGAGGGTAAAAATTATATGTATGTATGTATGTATATATGTATAGATAGATAGATAGATAGATAGATAGATAGATAGATAGATAGATAGAGGGCACAGGGTGAGTTGAAGATAAAGGGGTGATATCTGGAGAATAAAATTAGGGATGAGAGAGGATTATACTGGGAGAAGGAGAAAGGGAGAGGTAGAATGAGTAAATTATCTCACATAAAACAGACAAGAAAAGGCTTTGACAGTGGAGGGGACACGGGGGAAGGTAAGAGGGAATGAATGAATCTTATTCTCAGGATTTGGCTTAAGGAGGGAATAACACACACTCAATTGAGTATGGAAATCTATCCTACCCTACAGGAAAATGGGGGTGAAGGGGATAAGAGAGCAGGGGGATGATAGAAGGGAGGGCAGATTAGGGGAGGGGGTAATCAGAAGCAAACACTTCTGAGGAGGGGCAGGGTCAAAAGAGAGAATAGAATAAATTGAGGCGGGATAGGATGAAGGGAAATATATTTAGTTTTTCACAGCATGACTACTACGGAAGTGTTTTGCATGACTCACATGTATAACCTGTATCGAGTTGTTTACCTTTTCAATGAGGGTGGGTGGGGAGGAAGGAAGGGAGAAATTTGAAACCCAAAGTTTTGAAAACACATGTTAAAAATTATTTTCACATGCAACTGGGAAATAAGAAATATACAAAATGGGGTATAGAAGTCTATCCTGCCTTACAGGAAAAGAGAAGGGGAAAGGGATAAGAGAAGCGGGGATGAGATAGAAGGGAGAGCAGATTAGGGGAAGGGGTGTACAGAATGCATGCCATCTTGGGGTGGGAGGAAGGATGAGATGGGGAGAAAATTTGGAACTCAAGATCTTGTGGAAGTGAATGTTGAAAACTAAAAATAAATAAATAAATAAATTAATTAATTAAAAAAATAAATTTACAGAGACTCTAGGGGGGCTGGCCACTTATTTTGGCTTTCTCTTCTGCTGGATGACAAAAAACCTCTTTCTAAAAACTTAAAAAAAGAAAAGAAAAAAAATCCAGGCTATATCTGCCTATTTAGTCCTGCAGTCAGTCTCCTGTTTCTCTATGATATTTAAGGATCACCTATGTGGGTGCAGTGGATAGAGCACTAGTGCAGGGGTCAGGAACACATGAGTTCAAAGTATGACCACAAACATTTACTAGATATACTCACCGTCAGCAAAAGATTTAAAATCTGTGTGCCTCAGCTTCCTCATTTATAAAATTGGGATAGTAACAGTAACTATCTCCCAGGGTAATTATGAGGATAAAAGTAAGATATTTATGAAGCATTTTGTAAATGTTAAACTGCTATGTAAATTCTATCTATAATTATTATTAACAATAATAAACAACTTTTCATAATCTTTGAGTACCTTGGGATATAATGTGCCTAAATTCATTGAGGTACTCTTTTACTGTAGCTTCATGTATGCTGAGTTTCTTCCCTATTCTAGAAACCAATTAAGATCAGGGTCTGAAGGCTGAGGAAGCAACCTATACATTAGCAAGTCACAAAGTTATAAACCAATTAGCAGTCAGGGTCTGAAGGGCTGAGGCAGTGGTCCATCAAATAGTTACAGGTTGTAAACCTGGAAAATGAGCTCATTGAGATTCAAAGCAGAATGACCAACATATCTTTGTTTCCTTGCTCCAAGGTTCAAGTGTCTTTTGAGTTAAGGAGAGCATATATGCAGTCTTCTACTGTTCATCCCACCTACTTTAATTCATTTGTGCAGCCAGAGAATCATGGTAGGACAGGTAATATTGACTTCATTTTTCAAATGAGGAAACTGAGACTCAGAGAGGTTAATTGACTAGCTTACTATTAAATGGCTAGTTGATGTTGAGAGGTCCTGGAAATAAGCAAATATCATTCCAATTTTCAAATGGGGGTAAAAAGTCAGACTTTGGAAACAAAAGATTAATGATCTTGACATTAATTTACGGCAAAACTCTCAAAATTATTATATAAGTGGCTAGTGAGCATCTAGAAGATAAAGTAATAAACATTAGGAGCCATTACCATTTCACTAGAAGCTAAACATTCCAAACTAACTTAATTTCCTTTTTTGATAGGGTTACTAAAACAATTTAAAGCCATGCCGCAGACAAAGTATATCAGAATTTGAACAATATATTTGCCAAGATCTCTCATGATAATGTGGATAAGATGGAGAAGTTTATGTTGGATAGATTCTTAGGTGTCTTCATAGATATTTAGCAGAAAAAATAGAAAGTGAATTGATCAGTATTAACCTGGAGGGAAGTCTCAGGTGGTATGACACAAGGTTCTATACACAGCCCTATTCTGTTCAGCATTTTTTAAGCAACTTGAATGAAGACATGGAGGGAATGTTCATTAAATTTTTAGATAGTACAAGACTGGGGGAGGTTGACTAATGTGTTAGAAGTAAGATTCAGTATTCAACAATTTCCTGATGGCTTAAGATGATAAGGTGAAATGAACATGGCTGTATTTTAAAGAGATAAAAGAAAAGTATTACAGTTAGACTTTTTAAACATTCAATTATACATTTGGGGAAAATAGGGGGGAACCTGGCTTGGTAACAGCATGAAAAGGACCTAAAAGTTTAAGTAGATGATAAGCTCAGTCAATATGAGTCAATAGTACAACATGACTGATAAAAAGACTAGTGGTATTTTAAGATGACTTTGGAAAAGGACAGTATTCAGACAAATAGAGGTAATATTCCTCTTATACTTTGTAGTGGTCAGATGATGTATGCAAAGCACATAGCAGCTGAGGATACAATTGATAAGAAGAATTATTATTTTTGGAAGTCCCCATCCTCTACAAGCTTACAATTTAAAGGAGACCAGATACAAAAAGAGGCAGAAAGGGGGCTGAATACCACAGAGTACTCAGCATGGAAGCATCTCATTCTGTGGAGTTGAAACCAGGCAGGGTGAAGATGCAAAATGGAGTCAACATAATAAAAATGAAAACACACATTTATATCATGCTTTAACTAGCAATATGCATTCATGTTTATAGCTTACTCTTTAAAGCATTTTCTTCATTCCAGCCCTGTGAGACGGGTGATGAAAATATTACTGCCTTAATAATAAAGATGAAGAAAGTAAGTCTCAGAGAGGTTGTGACTTCTCCAAGACCATATACCTAGTAACCATTAGGTTTTCTGACTCCCAGTCCTGCATTTTCCACTATAAGACTCCATAGTGAATTTTTATCTTAGGAAGACCATCCCTTGAGAGGTGAGTAGATGGGGGTCAGTACCAACAGAGTAAATTGCCATATCAATAAAAACAAGGATATTTTGAAGTAATAAACCAAGCTTTAAAAAAGCAGACTCACAATAATCATTTCTCCTTGGTATGTTATTCCTATCTCCATCCTTATCTTGTTTCCCCAGGGTTGTATAATGGACCACAATTCAGTAGAGTTGCCAGCTTTCTCTCTTTTTATTTTTTAAATCACCAATCTTCTACAATTAAAACTTTTCAATGAAGACTTTTTGTTTTTAGTTGAGAGAGGATAGTGTTCCTTTTAAACTCTCAGATTTTGAAGGGGGTTTTGTTGTTTTAATTTGGTTGGTTGGTTGAGTTTTGTTTGTTTTTGCATGGTTACAGTGGGATGAAAAATGATTTTTTTTTTTGCTCAGAGGACCTAGATTCAAATCTTATCTTTGCCATTTAGTCTGGGGTGACCTTAAGCAAGTAACCCCACCTTTCCAGACTCAGTTTTCTCCTCTGTAAAATGAAGGGGTTGGACTAGATGGTTTCTAAATTATCTTCCAGAATTCATGATCTGGGAGAAGACTACATATGAGGTATATAGAGACTCCCCTAACACATCCAAGGGGAGGCAAAGATATAAGCTTGATCACAGAACCTTTATTTTTTTTTCTGGAGAATTTGAGCATATTTTAGTCATCAATTCATCTCTCTTTCACAATCTAGGAGATAAACAATCAAAGAATGTAATCATTCATGTGAGCAAAGAGTTAGTCCTACTACCAAGAAGTGGACCACACACTTTAACCTGATTGCAGCTGGGGATAAGCACCAGGTGGCCCAAGTCAGACTCTAATTGCATTATCATTGTCGTCATCAGGAGCACTTATAAATCCTGGAATGTGTGAGTTCAGTTCTAGACACATAGTCAAAGTGTTTTAGAGTATAGTGCTTCCCACAGGGGTCTGGAGAGATACTTTTCTTCTTTCACTCAAAAAAAGTCCTAATTTAACATGAATTCATTGAGAGTTGTGCTTATAGCCCCTACTGTTAAAACTGTATCAACATTAGAGAGACATGGCCCATCACTAATTACTAAATAATGCCTGGCTAGTTGTTTGCTCTAGCTTGGCTTTTCACTGTGATTATAGTTCTGCTAAGCTTTGTCTTATAATAACAGTACTCCTAACAATTAAGCCTAGTAGTTGGCAGAGGGTTTTTTTCCCAAACAAAAAGCAAATTTTATCAGACACTATGTGTGTGTGTGTGTGTGTGTGTGTGTGTGTGTGTGTGTGTGTGTGTGTGTGTTCTATCTCCAAATGAATGAGAAAGTAAGCTGTCAATGAAACCCCCACACGTGGCTATAACTCATGTGGAATTTCCAGGTGTAGGAAGTGTAAAAAGAGGTGAAAATTGTGGTTAATTTGTATCCTTAATGTAGTCTTTGAAAGTTCTGAATGGGCAATCAGATCAGGGAAATTGGTTTCTTTTCTTTTTTGGTGTAGCTGCATTTCATCTGGGAAATGACTTTATCATGTTACCCCTATGGGGGCAAAGGAAACTCTCAAAATCAGCATCCTGTTGCTCTTCAGTGGTAGGGTAAAAGTTTCTTTGGCTCCCAAATAAGCTCCCAACCGCCACCCCCATTTAGGGCTGATTCGACTGTATTTTGAGCTTTTAGGGACAAAATTTAGGGAAACTGAATATAGAAGTGGAAGCGAAAATTCATTTCAATTCAACAACCACCTGTGAAGTGCTTACTATATGTCAGGTGCTATGCTAAGTACTAGAGGAGAGAGAATGAAGTAAACAGTCTGTCTTCAAGGACAATTTTAAAGAATTTTAGAGCTTTTAGAAGTCTTAGTTCCTTATTCAATAGATCAACAAACTGAGGCAGAGAGGTCAAGCAACTTGTCGAAGGTTTAGTAAGTCACTAAGCTAGGGATTCAAATGCAAAGCTCTCTCTGATGCCACATCTGATGTTCTTTCTGCTAGACTCTATTGGAAAAAAAAATGGTAAAAGAACAACTGTAAAATGTTTGGCTTTTTCTTTCTCCCAACTACTCTTGATTGCTCTAATATGACTAAATTTGAGTTCATGGCTGCTCGGTGTCTACTGAAATCCACTGAACTAGATATTTGCTGCTTGGCAATATATTCAACCCCTTTTCCTAGTTTCTTTTGAGAAATCATTGGAAGTTTGCCCCCCAAAAAGCTCATACCTCATGTGCAGAGGTGCTTTTTAGTTCATTTGAAATATTATTGAATATGTGGGATAGAGATTACTAAGATTACAATATACGCCCTTCTGTTAACAAATGGTAAACTCTGATTGGAAAGTTACGTGTACTGTCAGTCACAATTACCATGTTCATCAATCTTCAAATTTAGTATGTGCCTGCTATTTTCCAGGCATCGTACTAAATGCTGAGGATACAGACAAAAGGAAAGTGGTATCTACCCTCAAATAGCTTCCATTCTTTGTGTGTGTGTGTATTTATTATTTTATTTTTCCCCAGTTACATGTATAAAAATAATTTCACATTTGCTTTTTTAAAACCTTGAATTCCAAATTCTCTCCCTTCCTCCCTCCCCATTCCCCACCCACACTGAGAAGGCAAGCATTTTGATATAGGTTGTTCACGTGTAGTCATGTAAACATTTCCATAATAGCCATGCTGTGAAAGAAAAACGTAGACAAAAAAAGACAAGAAAAATAAAGTAAAAAACAACAACATGTGCTTCAGTGTGTATTCAGACACCATCAGTTCTTTCTCTGGGGATGGATAACATTTTTCATCAGAAGTCCTTCAGAGCTGTCTTGTATCTTTCTGTTGCTGAGAATAGCAGTCTTTCATAGCTGATCATCGAACAATATTGTTGTTACTTTGTACACAGTACCTTTGACTTTGCATTAGCCCATGAAAGTCTTTCCATGTTTTTCTGAGAGCATCCTGCTCATAATTTCTCATAGTACAATAGCATTCCATCATAATCACATACGACAACATGTTTGGCCATTCCCCAATTGATGGGCATCCCCTTACTTTCTAACTCTTTACCCCCAGAAAAGAGCTACTGTGGATATTTTTGTACCTATCATCATTTTCCTTTTTGTTTTTTATCTCTTTTGGGATACAGACTAAGTAGTAGTATTACTAGATCAAACATATGTCTGGTTTTATAGCAATCTGGGCATAGTTTGAAATTGCTCTACAGAATGGTTGAATCAGTTCACAATTCTATCAACAATGCATTAATGTCCAATTTTTCCCACATCTCCTCCAATATTTGTCACTTACCTTTTCTATCCTATTAGACCGTCTAGTAGTTATGAGATAGTATCTCAGAACTGTTTTACTTTGTGTTTCTCCAATCAATAGTGACTTAGAATATTCCTTCCTATGGCTATAGATATCTTTGATTACTTCATCTGTAAACTGGTTCTATCTTTTGACCATTTATCAATTTGGGAATGACTCTCATTTTTATGAATTTGACTCAGTTAACTGTTTGAGAAATGAGGCCGTTACTAGAGAAACTTGCTTTAATTTTTTTTGCAGTTACTATTGCTAACTATATTTCCTTCCATCCTATTTCCCCCACCCCTCTTTATTCTATTCTCTCTCTCTTCTTGCACTCTGTCCCCCCTCAACAGTGTTTTGCTTCTGACGACCCCCTCCCCCAATCTTTCCTCCCTTTTATCATCCCCTCCCATTATCTTATCCTCTTTCCCTTTTACTTTCTTGTAAGGTAAGATAGATTTCTATACCCAATTGCATGTGTATGTTATTCCCAAAGAGCTTCCATTCTGAGGTAGAAACAGCTCTAAGATGACAGGTTCTCAACTTAGGATACACCTAGAGGTTCATGGATAGATTTCAGGGGTTCTATGAACTAAATGTGAAAGAAAAATTGCATCTTTATTTTCACTGTCTCCTTACTAAAATGAATATTTCCTTCCATTATTTAAAACAATATTCTGAGAAGGGTCCCTTAGGCCGCAGCAGACTGCCAGAGAAGTCCATCATGCAATAAAAAAGGTTAAGAACTTCTGAATTGGAGACTTTTGCTTACTAGTGGATTTTTCTTTTTAAATTTTCAAAGGGAAGATACTATAGGGTTTATTGCTTATTTATTGGAAAGTGATTGATGCAGCAACAAAATATACTATTGAGTAAATCCAGAAAACCTTCCCCTTCTCAAGCCCAGAGAAATATTAGAAAAAGTGTCAAGGACTAGTGAATCAGTTCTTCACTTGGAAGTTGGTCGAGTTCTGAAACACTTCCCTTTCTAGCACTACACACCAAAAGTGCTTTGTTTCAAGATGAATGAATACCTTAAAAGGCTTGACTTGAGGAATGTCACTCTAGATAACTTTCCACATAGTTGAGAACTTATCCCTTTAAATACCCAAACACTTAAAATTTTAACCATCTAGGATAGAAATCTTTATTGTTATTAACAACAGCAACTTATGCTTCCATACCGCTTGAAGTATTGCAAAATATCACTTTGCATATATTATTCCATTTTAAAAAAGTCTTCCTAGAGCATGTTACATACTTTCTTGTCTTCTTAGAGTATATTAAAACAGAATTTAACCTTTTCTTGGTGACCCAAGGCCACTACAATTAACATCATCATGAATATGTAATCCAGTGTTGCTCACAGAGCCCATTGAATTATGTTGGGCTGCTTGTTCCTCTGCTAAAAGCTACCAGACTGGTGGGCCTTTTGAATTTGTGTGTATTTTTTGCACAGCTTTTCTATCTCTTCCCTTGCTTTCTGGCTGTCAACTCTCATTTCTCCGTATCAGTGAGCATGTCTGTAGAATTCTGTCTCTCTCTGTCTCTTTGTTTCTCTCAATTTTTCTAATTTTCAAAATTTTCTAATTTTCTGCTTCTAATCAGTTGTCAATTTTGAAACCAAATAATGGTTAGCGTTTTGTGTGAAATGCAAATCAACAGGGCTCTGAGTGAGGACCTGAACGGCTGTCCAATGCATAAAGAATGTCAAGTTCTAGTGCATGGACTTCATAATATCTATTTTGGATATCAGATGTATTTTTTTTGCTTATTGTCTGGCTTTCAGCTATGTATTCAAATATGTGAGGTCCCGATAGACTAAGCAGGCTTTTTTTCTTGAATAGTCATTTGTGATTTACTAAATAGTGTTTTCTTTCTCCCCAAAATTTCTGAAGTAGTTCTGATCTTTCCTCAGCTCTTGCTTCTTCCAGAAAATCTTAGACTATTTTAAAGAAAAGTGGTCCTCCCAGGAATGAACTGATGCAAAACGAATTAAGCAGGGCCAAGAAAACAACATATACAATAACCACAATAATGTAAAGGAAAAGCACACTAGGAGACACTGGAATGCAGATGAAAGAAATGTTGACTCCAGAGGTGATAAAGATACATACAGAGCTCCCTCCGCTTGGAAAGGGGGTAGCCTACAGGTATGCAGTTAGGTGTATGTTGTCAGACATGATAATGTACTCAGTTTGTTTTGTTTAATAGTTGTTTGTTACAAGAAAGGATTACATTAGGTCGGTAGTAATGAGTAATGACAGTAATGAACAAAAAAGAATATCATCAATAATACATGCTCACGTACACAAATATTTTTAAAACACACATATAGCTTTAACAAGCACTGAGACTTTTGGGACGTCCTGTATATATTTTAAAAATAAAAGTTATCTTTCCTTTAAAGAACCAGCTGAAGCTAAGTTTTGACTTTTTCTAGGGAAATGTTTCATTTGCTATCTTTCAGATATACGTATTTTTGGCATGTACTTAATATAAATGTTTCGTCTGATCCATTCAGTGTTTTATTACTCTAGGTAGATGTTCTCTATTCATAGACACTGAAAGATTTTTGATTCGAGTAATTCAAACTCTGCTCTCTCCATACTGCCATTAAAAATGCACATTGTCATTGAATTGTAAGAATTTGGTATGATGAATAATCATAAAATGTCCTTTACCATTAACGTAGATTTCCAAGGGCTCTTTGTTGAGGTTTTATCTGTCACACATAAATCAGTTTGATTGAGTATAGTTCCTAGGATCATAGGATATTAGCTTTGGAAGACAACTAGTTCATAGAATAGAAGATTATCTAGTTTAACTCTCCCATTTCATTTTATTAAAAATTAATTTTTCTGATGCCATTTATTTTGACATCACAGTTATTTCCAGATATATTTTCCCCAGTCCTTACCCCTATCTCGATGATCTTTCTTTCTATTAAGAAAGAAAATGTAAGTAAAACCCATCAACAGGACAGGTCTGATACTGTATACAACATTCCACATCCCACTTCTTTACTGACAGCAGGAGAGTGGTTGTTCATTCCTTCTCCAGGGCTGAGACTTAATTTTCTTAATCTTTTGCTCTTTTTAGTATTCTTTTTCTAACCCTCTCATTTTATAGATAAAGAAACCACTTACATGACATTGGGGCTCAATGTACAGTGGATTCTCCATGATGCCAGGTCACAGTTGATTGATTGGTATGTGTTTTTTTTTAATTTTATTACTTTAAAACTGATGCATTGGCATCACATAAACTGAGAGGAATATTCAGTTGAGAAAATATGTTCTACTTGCTAAAGCAATGGCATAGAATTCAGAAGACAGTGGGACAAATTAACAGCTTAGGGATAGGTTAACCATATAGGTTAAATTTCTATGTTGGTATATGGAACTCCCAAATGAAGAAAATCCCTCTACCAGCACAGGTCATCACCTTCTCTGCAATTTATAGTCATGGAGAATTAACCAGAGCACTGAGAGATCAATCATCCTGGCCCATTCATCCTGTACAAATCTGGCCTATGTCCTCTCATCTGTCTTCTTGAAAGGGTTTACACTATATGCTGCAGTACTTCCTATTGATCTTTTAACTTGCCCAGAGTAAACAGAAGAGGCATAAATAAATGTAAAAAATTTTTAGTTTTTTTTTAAATAATTAAATGAGTCTACATCCTTAGTCATTTGTATCTCAGATCATTTTTGACCAAGTACTCACTTTATTTATTTATTTTTTCAGGCAATCGGGTTAAGTGACTTGCCCAGGGTCACACAGCTATTAAGTGTCAAGTGTTATGTGTCTGAGGCTGGATTTGAACTCAGGTCCTCCTGACTTCAGGGCTAGTGCTCTATCCACTGTGCCACCTAGCTGGTCTTTGAGTACTCACTTTAACAGTAGGGACTGCAAATCATCCTGGCCTGTTCATCCTGTTGATTCTGCCTTAAATCCTCCCATTGGTCTTTTTGAAGGGGTTGCCCAATATGCAAGCATCCGTTCTGATTAGTCTTTTGATATTATGGAGCTACCAGTACAGCACTCAGGCTTTCCAACTACTATTCTCAATTCTTGCTACATGCTTGGCACATTTCCTTTTCCAATCCTAACGCACCTTGGTTTTAATTTTTATATCACTTTTCATGAACAAGTCAACATAGTAATTAATATGTGATAGACTCTTTGCACCCTTGATATATTTATCCATTGCCTTTTGGTCACCATCGGTTTTTATTCTTTGAAGATAATAATTTTCCCTGATGTAGCACCACCAAAAGATTACAAATCAATAATATAACACCAGGGGTGGGGGAAAGACAATGCCATTTTTGGGAGGGTGTAAACCAAATTGTAGGGAATTTTTGGTATGGAAACACTTCTTTGATGCAGAGTAGTAACTTGCTGTATTTGAGAACTGTCTGGAGGCATGAGAGGTTAAAGGATTTGCTCAATGTCACCCAGCTAATCAGAGGTAGGACTGACTTCAAGGCTGGCTCTCTATGTTATGGTACACTGCTTCTTAATGTAATCATGAGCAGCATCAATAGAAATTTATTTCAGGGTAAGTTTCATAATAAAATAATGGAAGTGATAATCCCATTGTATTCACCTCTAATCAGGCCACATTTTAATTACTGGATTTAATTATGAGTACCACATTTTAGGAAAGATATTGACAAACAATAATGATGATGATGATGGTGGTGATGATAACTATAATGCCTTAAGGTCTAAAAAGTGCTTTACAAATATTATCTCATTTTATCCTCACAACAACCCTGGGAGATAGATACTAATATTAATTGAAGCATTTCTAAAAGAGAACTGTTAATGGTAATGCTACGTGAAGACTATTGAAAAAACTAGAAATGCTTGGTGTGGAAATGGCCAGGCTTAGGGGATAGCTACATGATAAGTTTCCACAGTTATCTAAAGAGATATCATGATGATGAGGTATTAGATCTATTCTATTTGGCTCCAGAGAGAAGATTTAGACTTGGTGAATAGGAGTTACAGGAAAGCTAATTTGCTTTAACGTAAGTTAAAACATACCTGAAATTCAACTTGTCCAAAAATGACATAAAATAGTGTGGTAGGTAATGTTACCCATTCCTGAAAGGGATCAAGATGATGCTGGACACATACTTTACAAGATATTGAAGAGAATAGTTTTGCTTTAGGTTGGGATGGATGGGACTCAAAGACCTCTGGCATCCCTTCTCACCCTTAGGTGGTGGGGTTTTGGTTCCGCGACCTCTGTTCAAAACTCTGCTACCTGCTCCATGATCTAGATTCCTCAGCTAACCTCTCGAAGCCACATTTCTCCTCTGAACTTTGTCAAATTACAGCCTTCCCCCACCCTCAAATGCATTTTAAGAGCTGTTTGTAGGGGAAAGTGTAAATACAAATGGAGTTATGTGGGTTTCATTTCATATACTAGTGACCACATTTGCTTATTGACGGTGGTAAACAAATGTGGTAGCTAATATAAAGAGGTCTGCTGAGAAGTCTTTAGTTCTTTCCTTTTTATGTTCTTGCCATGACGCATATTGTCATCATTCCTATGGCAACATAGTGAAGTGACGTCAGAAAAACAGGATTATGGCACACTGAATCGTAAAGTAAAAGGAATAATTGGTTGGTCTGCAGGGAAAAAAATAATCATTAAAAGAGTTAATATCTCATATCATATGTATGTACTAAATGTATCATGTAATTTTTTCTCTTATCTCTTTCCTGACTGAACATTGTAGACTTTAACAAATATAAAACACACACCCCTCAAAAGCCAGTATTTCTCTTTACCTTGCTGGATCATTTAGAGAAGAAATAAGATGATTTTTCTTCCTTTGTCTTCATGAGAGGGCAAAATTGTACAATAAAAGAGAGAGCTCTGGATTTGGAATCTAAAGACCTGGGTTTAAAACCTGTTTTTGCTACTTACTAGCTGTATAGCTGGGGCAATATTGCACCTGGGCCCCAATTTCCTCATATGGGAAATGAGGGAGTTGGGTTAAACACCTCTGAGTTTCCTTTTAGCTTTAAATCTATTTGCCTACGTATAATACAGTGTCCCAAAAGTTTTAGTGATGTTTTAAGCTTTAGTAGTAGCTTAAAACTTCACTAGGTCTTTTGGGATACCCTGAATGCCATTTTGCTTTTCATTCAGCTAAAACAAATGACCATTACAAAGAAATCATTACTAGGTATATGACTTCAAAGATCTTCCCCCCTCCCCCACCTCCAGGAAAGGGATCTGGTGGTAAGGTGGGGGTGTTATTTTATTATCATTTTAAATTGTAAGGACACCCACACTGAAAATCTTTGCTAGACATCTTAGAGAAAACTAGCAGCAGACATAAAACTTTAGAAATCTACATTGTGATTCCAAGAAGAAGCATGGTATGAGTAAAAGACTAATTGAGAATTGCCAAAAATTTCAATGTGACCTTTATTCCTAATGTTTCCATGGAAAGAACAAGACTAGCCAGTGGAATTTAAGAAGTCTGAAATGTACATGTGTAGTGTTAACTCATCTTAACTCATCCATGGAGTGACTGTTTTTACATGTGGTACAGATATCAAGAGACAAGGATTGTTTTTCTGCTTTTAATCTAGATTTCATGGGGGAAAAACTGATATTGATTCAAGGTAGCCTTTAACTTCAAAAAAAATCGAGATGACTGATGGCTTACAGTACCCTCAGTTGCTATACTGTCTTGTGGTTTTAGATTATGGAAAAAGAAAACTGGATGTTAGGCTCCATATTTGCTGCAGTAATTTTTTCTTTAATTATTGCCATTTTAATTGAGATTGCATATTTGTTTTGCAGAGGAAATATTTTCATTAGTGACTAATTAAATTTGGTATAAAGGACTTATGCACATTGAGCAATGGCATATATACTAAAATGATGGCTTAATAATGCTTATAAAGAACTCAAAATAATACTGGACTTGAATGAATTAAAAAAAACATTAAAAGTGTGTGTGTCAGTTACTAGGGTAAGAGCTAGGGATATGACTAAAAAAAGGAAGACAGTGACTATTCTCAGAGAGTTTATATTTTAATAGGAAGAGATAAGACATATGTTGGAATCATGGCCATGGAGGGATGTTTTGGTCTGGGAAGTTAGGGGATGAATGGAACCATAGAGCAATTGGTTGATCATGTCTAAGAATGGTAGAGTTGGTTTTATTACTATTCCCAAAGAAAAGGATAGTGATAGAGGAGGGATTGGCATGGGTACATAAATACCATGGGATAAGGATGTCTAGAGAGCAAAATCTGGGCTAGGGATGAAGAACTCTTTCCAATTAAGAGCATAGGACAAGAGTTGAAATGCCAGATAGAAGGCAGAGTCTGGAGCAAAAAAAGCATGTTATGAAGGTGGTTAGAGAGCATTATATGACAATGACTGGCAAATAGTGGACATCTAATAAATGTGTATTGATTGATTGATACCCAACTTCAAATACCCTCTTTGTCACATTTTATATGACCTTGGGTGAGTTGCTTTGGCTTTTTAGACCTCAGTTTCCTGATTTATGAAATGAGAAGTGTGGACTATGTGACCTCTAACGTTTTTTCTAACTCCAAGGTCCTGTGATCTCCCATACCATTTAAATATTGAGTATTTAATCAATAATAGAAATGAGTATAATTATACTTCATCTCATATTCTCAGTTCATCAAATTGATGTCAGCATCAATAACCTTCTGAGCAGCCACTGAAGCAGTGCATATTTTCCTCCTCCTTCTTGCTTTGTAGATGGATAAATTGAATTAGAAAGAGGTAAACTGATTAGACGATGTCAGGAGGAAACGAATGATTGACTGCAACTAGATGCTGGAAGACTAAACTCACATTCAACTCCACAAACCATGGGATCGTGTCTTTTTTCCCGATTTATTTCCCTTTACTTTCTTAGTTATAAGGAAAGCAGTCTGGCTTAGTCGTTTGAGAGTGGACTTCTTGTTAGGAAGACCTGGCCTCAGATTCCACCTCCTGACACAAAGCAGTTGTTTAACCTTGGGTAAATCACAATTTCTTAGTGCCCCTGGTAATTCACTAAGACTATAAGCTGCAGAATAGTTTCTGGGGCAGGGACCATGTTTCTGCCTTTCTTTGTATTCTTCAGAGGCAGCTAAGTGGTGCAGTACTTAGAACACCGGGCTTGGAGTCAGAAAGGCCTAAATTCAAATCTGACCTCAGACCCAGACAAGTTACTTAACCTCTGTTTGCCTCAGTTTCCTTAACTGGAAAATGAGAAATTAAAAACAGCACTGACCCTGCAGGATTGTCATGAAGATTGAATGAGATAATATTTGTAAAGCATTTAGCATAGTGCCTGGGACATAGTAGGTGCTATATAAATGCGTATTCTCTTTCCTTCCCATGTATGTATGTATGTATGTATGTATGTATATATATATGTGTGTATGTGTGTGTGTGTGTACATACCTATAAATAAATATATTTATATACACACACACACACACATACATGTATACAGGTTGTTCCAAAGTCAGTATAGTTTTATATACAAATATGTGTATGTACGGGTATATATACACATATATGCATACATATGACACAGAGAATCTTTGCTTAAAGTAATGTGTTAGCTATCCTTTAAGATATTATCTACCATCTCTCTTTTGTACTCTCCAAAAGTCTACCCAACAGAATTCACTGAAATCATTTAGCTAGGTGCTCAGTTTATAACATTCTCAGATTGGATCTGGGAGCAATCTGTTTAGGAAGTGAATTGAAATCAAAGTCTCCTTACCTTCCATTTACACCCTGCCTGAGCCGCTGGCTGTGATGGGATACATGATGAATAAGCCTCCTGCAAGAGTTGTACATAGCAACCAGGTACCAGGCTTTTTGTGTCCAAAGAGAGACCTAAAAATGTGATTTCAAATGAAATTCTATCTTTAACTACTGTATTGCAAATGATATGCCATTGGGAGCAACATAGTGAATCCCTCTTAAGGGCTAAAGCTCGCCTTGGAAAACGTTATTGTGACCTTTCTTTTACGGTTGCCATGGAAAGTTATGTTTCTTGACTGTTGGCGGGAGGATGGTAATTGTATTTAAATATTGTGCTGAACAACCATAATGCATGCATTGTACTATTATTTCTTTGTGGGAGGTTTATTATAGGGTTTTGGTATATAATCTAAATTAGATGTCTGATGGAAAATAATGCTTTTAAGTTTGGGAGATTTAGGCAAATGCTTTGAGTCACATTCTCCCTTGAAAATTCCCTGATTTTCCTGATAACCTTTGAAGTGCTTTCTGAATCTCTCTATTGTCTCTGTTTCTTAAACAAACCTTTTCTTTTAGACAGCTGCACCAAAATATTTTTCTTTTATGTTTTCCAGAAGTTAGAAGCAATTATTTTTATAGTTAGTCCATCTCTATAAACACCCCCTATAATTTTTAGACTTTTAGATGTCATTATCATGAACAGAAATCAGTACTTATTCTACTCCCGCTTGGCTCTGATCTGATATTTAGAATTTACATGGCTGAGTGATCCTCTGTTCAATTGTATTACCTTGGGAAGTAAAATACAGCAAGGAAATTGCCATGGGTGGAAGACTACAGTTTGAAAGATCCTCAACAATGCTGATGTGTGAGAACAGCCTCCTTTGAAAGATGGAATGTGCTATTTCATCCTACTCTAGAGTGGGAGGAGAGAAATGAATATTTTTGCAAAAGAGATTTTTGCAAGTATATTGCAGATAACAGACTGACCTATAACTGAAATGTCATTATGCATGCCTCTTGTTTTATTTTTTACCTTTCCTCTGCAAACAATAGTTTTGAAACAAGAATGATCTCTAAAAGGAAGAAAAGTACTTCATAAACCTTAAAGTGCTGTATAAAAGTATCATCTTTACTAGTACACAAATGCCCAAAGAAATTGTAATTTTGGCATTGTGGGCACTCTCAACATGGAAGGCAGGGGTACAGATGATTGCTACAAATGTCCAAAAGACTCTATTTACTCCCAGCAGTTATGGCCGTGATCAGATGACTCCATCATGGGACCTACTCTCTTAATTGGTGAGTCACTCATCCTCATCACCATTTCACAAGGGGAGCCATACATGCTCACTTCAGTCCCATCCTAACTCACTCTCTGGACCCTTTCCAGTACTCCTCTATGTTTTGTTTTCCCTTTTTAGATTGTAAGCTCCTTTAGAGTAGGGACTATCTCATTCTCAAGTATTTGTATCCCCAGAACTTATCTCTGTAACAGACACATAGTAAATGCTTAACAAATATACTATCCATCCATCCATCCAACCATCCATCCATCCACCCATCCATTCATCCATCCATCCATCTATCCATCCATTTATCTATCTATCCTATTTATATATCCATCCATTCATCTTTTTAGTGGTTTGGAAGAAGGAGAGTTTGGACCCTTGACTCAGAGATGAAATACTTGGCAGAGTGATGGTCCAGGGACAGTTGACCATCATGGAGACAGGTACCCTCTGCCTTGGCAGAAATCTGGAGGAAAGTACCTTTGTCATGTGCTAATTACAGTTCTGCTCTATCCATTAGTCATGATACTATCCCCAATTTATCATCATCATTGTAAGCCCATGTTTTGTGTTAAGAGGCCTTCGAAACCACTGTATCCAAGATCCTCGTTTTATTGACAAGGAGGTTGTGTCTTTGAAAAATGAGACATTGGGCAAGTCATTCATACTCTCACTTCCCTTATCTTTAATATGAGAGATAGGACTAATTGATCTCTAAGGACTTTTCATCTCTAAAATCTATGCTTTACCTAAAAACTGTAAGGTGTGATCTACACATTTCTCTAAGTGGGAATAAGCATTTTTGTAACACCTACAATGTGCCAGGTATAGTGCTAAGTGCTTTACAAGTTTTATCCCATTTGATCCTCGCAACAACTGTTATTATCTCCATTTTACAGTTGAGGAAATTGAGGCAAACAGAACTTTAAGTGACTTGCTTACAGTCACACAGCTAGTAAGTATCTAAGGCTAGATTTGAACTGAGGCCTTCCTGACTTCGGGACTAGTGATCTACCCACTGTGGCACCTAGCTGCCTCAGATACACTCTGCTTCTCTCAAATCTTCCTTCCTCTGCTCTTTCTTTCCCTGGGCTCTACTAATGGATAATAGAAAAATGGCCTGGTTATATCTTGAGGAGGGAAGGGTATCATCAAACTTGTGATCCTAGGTGGCCCTAAAGAGTCCCATGAAGAATAACAAGAGCCTTCTAACCTATATTTTGCCAATATTTAGGTCCTGAGTATCTGTGGTTTAGCTCAGGAATACACTGTGGGTGTGGGACCTTTGCTCACCATGCTTATGCATGCCTAGTTGAGTATATTCTTCACCTTGAAGGATGAGGGAAAAAATCAGACTGTATAATTATTTTTTTCCAAATACATTTTGAAATCGTGTTATTTGAAGAGAGCAGATTTCCCACAAGAATGGCTTTTCCTCACAGTGTTCAGGTGATTATAACCCTAAATTAGACAAGACAGTGCAATTATTGAACAACCCCGAAATTCAATGATAATTTACCAAGAATTACCAATAAAACTACAAATTTCTTACTAGGTCTATTCACATCCTAATAACATATTGCTGTGTGGTTTATTCAAACAGTGTCATTTGATATGAATGAAATGGTCTTTCCTGGTAGTGGTATTGTGTTTACTTTAAAAAATACAAGAATGAAATTGAGAAACTGGGTTCTTGAAACGACAGGTGAGAAAATAATTTGTAGAAAAAGCCCTTCTTCCACTCAAATGACTGTAGTTTCATAGGGGACAGAAGAGCAATACAAAGTAATGATGAAATGTTAGTATGGCGTTCAGAATAGGAAAATGTTCTTAGGAAAAAGATACCAAAACAGAGTATGTAATTTGAATAGTTTTTACTGTGCTAGGTTGCCTGGTGACCCTGTGGTTAGAAAGATGGGCTAGGCTGTTCTGAATAAAAGGGGAGGCTTTAGAGCAGGGGTTCTTAACCTGGAATCTATGAACCTTTAAAGGGGAGGAGTGGTATGAATTTAGATGGGAGGAAATTACACTTTTTTTTTTACTAACATCTGGTTGCCTTATAATCCTATATATTTTATAATATATTGTTTTGAAAGATGTAAAATGGTGCAAGATTTATTGTATTTATCAATAAATTATTTTATTTTGTTCCAGATAATTTGTATACCTCTATATGATTTTCTCAATGTAGCCCAAGATTTCATTAGAAATTTTGGTTGCTATATTACACCATTGATTCTTTTTTATGATTTAATATTTTTTCTCCAATTACTACAATAGGTGCTAAGTTGGCACAATGTACCCAGGGTGGAAGAAGAACTGGACAGAAATAATTTTAGAAAGCAGAATACAGAAGAGACTTTCTGAATTGGGGTTCAAAGTACTTTGAGGGAAACAGATTTTAATCAAAAGTAAGATTAGACGGGCCTTGAGCACACAAAAAAAAGGAAATTCTTTTAAGACTTTCAGATTTTGCCTAGCTAAATTATAATGTGAGATTGCATAACTATAAATTAAGTAATCTGTATATTGTTTGCACCTTCAAGATTCCCTTATAGTGTAATGAAAACAAAAAAGTTTATCCACTGGAGCTGCCTGCATGTATTATGGATGGGGTGGGGATGAGGGAGGAATGAGTGATAGTAATATTGGGGAAGGAGGAGAAAAAAATTACTGCCAAAGGAGAGAAAGAGGAAGGGCTTGGAATTCGAAGTGTATGGTCTTTGGAAGAAAATCTAGGCAGGAAGACTGAAGTTAGTTAAGCTGAGCTGTGTTTGAGAGCCAGCAAAGGGGAGATTCTGTTCTGGGGTGTTTGTTTTTGTAACAAAACTCTTTGACCTTCTAAGTTAACTATCCATTCTGTGTCCTGGGGAGAAAGCAGAGGAGATAGCAATGCATGTAGTCCATTGGGGCAGGCAGAACCTTGCTGTCAATTCAAGTGAACCTCAGGAACTGTCAGAGCTTACAGAGCTATTGCAGGGAAAATGTTTTGCAAACCTTAAAACAATATGTACATTGCTAATACTATTATTAGGTCCCTCAAAATTCTGTGATTCAGTGAGTCATAGATATCAAAGTTCATAGTGTATATATACTTAAAAATAGAGAAACACATTTGTGTTTAATTGTGCTGAGGTACAGAGGAAAGAACACTGGTTTTGTAGTCAGAAGACCTGGGTTCAAATTCCAGTTCTCCTGTGTGACCAAAAGCAAATCACATAATATTTCTGAAGCTTAGCTGACTGGTCTATGAAATGTAGGGCTTCAATGAAATAAACCTCCAAGGTTTGTTCTGTCTCTAGGTCTTTTGTCATTTCATTTTTAAACATTTGTTATATGCTTTGGAAACTTTTCACCAGTTTTCATCAATTCTGTCCAATTAGGGATCATTTGTACCATAAGCACACACAAAACTCCATTAGCTAGATTCTGCACAGGATATGGAGGCATTGCATAAAAAGTAAATAACAAAATTTTAAAAATCACTAAGCTAGAAATGAGGAAGGAGTTTCCCTGTTTCTGCTACTAGGTAATTGTGGGAAATTGGCCAAGCTTATTTACTCTGTCTGGGTCTTAGTTTCCTCCCTACAAAATGAGAGAGAAGATTAAACTAAATAACTTTCCTTTCTACTTTAATCTATGATTTTAATCCATTCCCCAGTATGTTTTAAGGGCTTGAGAGTCGTCTGAAATTATAGCATTTCTCCTATATTTATAACCTATGCATTGCCTATACGTACAACTGTTTGTATTTTAACTCCCCAATTAGAATAGGAGCCCTTTAAGGACAGGTTCTATGTTTTTGCCTTTCTTTGGATCCCCATCATTTAGGACAGTGCTTGACACATAGAGAGCACTTAATAAGTGCTTACTGACTGACTGTTGATTGAAGAATACATTCTTGGTATCATCATGGTCTCCAATGCACCTCTCTCCATAGCCAGCTTAGTGAAAAATACCAGAGAAGTCAACTCATGTTACTTTCTCCTCTCACTGGTGTATAGGAGTCAGCTCATGTTGGCTCATGAGAGTTGGTTGTTAAATTTTGAGTGTGAGCTTTATTCCTCAAAAATCAGAAAACACTACAAATTACAATTTGATTTATTGTGTTGTGGATTGTCTAGACATAACAGTGATGGAGAAAATGTTAATAGTAATTCAGATTAAACTTAAAATGAGTCAGGGGTACTTTTTTTTTTTTCAGAGAACCAGTTATTAAACATTTACCAACACTCCCCTGACTCCTTCTTACTTATTTTTCTCAACATAAATTGGAATATAAAAAGATTGAGGAAAAATAAAGATATTATAATCCTCCTGGCTAGTAGTAATAATACTGGTAGTTCCATTTCCATCCAAAAATCCCTCATGAATTCAAGTTCCTGTTACCCCTGGGGCAGTTGGGTGGCACAGTAGATAGAGTGCTGGGCCTGGAGTCAGAAGATCTGAGTTCAAATATGACCTCAGACACTTAGCAGCTGTGTAACCTTGGGCAAGTCAGTTAACTCTGTTGCCTCAGTTTTCTCATCTATAAGATGAGCTGGAGAAGGAAATGGCAAACCGCTCCAGTATCTTTGTCAAGAAAACTCCAAAAAGGGGTCACAAAGAGTGACTGAAAAACTATGAAATGACAACAATTACTGCAACAATAAATGACTATTAGTCTGTTTATATAGGCAGCAAAGAAGTTCAGGTATAGTAAATCTGGACTTGGAATCAGAGGATCTTGGTTCAAATTCCATCACTGCTAACCTTTGGAAGTCATTTAACTTCTCTAGGTCTCAGTTTTCTTTAACATTCATGTTTTGAAATTTTGAATTCCAAATTCTCTCCTTCCCTCCCCAAATCCCTCTTGGGAAGGCAAGTAGTTTGATATAGATTATACATGTGAAGTCATGCAAAACCTATTTCCACATTAGCTGTAGTTTTCTGCTCTGTAAATTGAGAGGGCTAGACTAAATGATCTGCAACACTTTAGGGTGAAAAAATAATAACTAGAATTTTTATAATGCTTTAAGATTTGTGAAGTGTTTTGCACATATTATCTCCTTTGATCCTTGCAATTCTACAGGGCAGTTGCTACTATCTGTCCCCATTTTATGAAAGAGAAAACTGAAGCTTAGGAAGGTGAAGAAACTTGCCCAAGATCTCACAATTAGAAAACCTTTGAGGCAAAATTTAATCTCATGTCTTCTTAACCCCAGGTCCAGAGCTCTAACCATTCTGCTACCTGGTTTTGGAGTATGCACAGTGACACTAGAGTTAGGAGAACTGGTTCAAATTCCATCTCTGATGAGTATTACCTGTGTGACCTTAGACAAGTCACTTAACCTCTATGGACATCAATTCCTTCATCTGGAAAATTAAGGAATTTGGCCAAATGACATGTAAGGTCTTTTCTGGCTCCTAAGATCCTAAGATCCCTTCCAGCTAGAAGCATATGATCTTATGAAATAGTACCAGAGTAGATCTGATGCACTCAGAATTCTATGGAGTTAGTTTCAGTTGTAGACTATATCATATAACTTTTTCCTCTAGTTCATTTCTTAAATATATAAAAGTCTGACCATTTTTCTCAGTGCCCCAGCAACGAAAATGTCACATTATGAGGTTCTCCTAATGCACTATTGCTTAATAACTCAATTAAGGGACTAAGTCTGAGTCTCAATCTGGATCCACCAATGATTTTAGACATAAGCTTAGTTAAGTTTTTCCACATGCAGATAGTGAAGTGATCTTATTTATACATGGAACCTTCTGTTAAGGTTAATTCAGTGATATTGCAAAGCCAGGTAAAGAATTGAAATTGGCGTGATTGGATTTACTAAGACTGGTATTCTATTTCCATTACCATTCCATTATCCTTTGTGGTAGTGAATACATCTGCATGAAGCCATGGAGATCTTGTGGGGACAGAGTTCTTTGTGCTCTCATTCTAGTACAAGACCTTCCCTGTAGTGAGGGCTTCATAAAGATTTGATGACAAAGCCTTATTTGATCCAGAAGGAAGCTGTTGCACATTTGCTGACACACGACCTTAAGAAAACAGGACTTGATCCGTTGGCAAAGAAACTAAGATTGTCTCAGCCTGAAGCTGCCTCATTCACCTTCATAACCTTTGAGGCATTAATAATCATCTCTTCTCCCAGTCCTGTTGGGGAGTTGGTGTGATTTCTCCCCTCCTCAACCTCTTAATTCAATCAATTAACAAATACTTATTAAGCACTAGCTATGTGCTAGGTGGAATGGTAGGCTCTGGAAGTACAAAGGCATAAACAAAGCAAACAGTCCCTGTCCTCATGCATCTTACTTGTCACCTGTGGGAAAAGACTAGTAGATAGGCTCCACCCAATGAATAGTATATGGGATTCAAAAGACCTGGGTTTGGATCCTGGCTGTATTACTTTCTGTGTAAACTTGACTAGTGATTTAACCTCTCTGGGCTTCCATGTCCTCATTCATAAAAAGAGTGGGTTGGACTAAATGATCACTAATATCTCTTCTAACTCTAAGGTCATATGACACTACAAGTACAGATTACTTTCAGCTTACAAAAAGCTGGAGCCATTTTGGTGGTATTTCCCACATTTCAATACAGGTCAAATTAAGCGTACTATGTGCTAACTAGAGATCTCCGGATGGACACATATTATTTTAAATCATTTATTTCATCCGTTCTCATACTCAAAGACTTAAGAATATTCTCCAGTGAACCTGAGGTCTCCAGGCAATTATTACTAGTAATTTTCACTTCTATCATTAATGCTGAGTCCAATTTCTCTGACCTACATGTTGGATATCAAGTTTATACACTTGCTGAAGAGAATCCTATGAAGCTTTCTTATGGTTGTGGAAGAATACATGTATTATGAGGCAGCATAAAGTAGGCACACAACACAGGGCACAACCACTTTTTTAAGGGCACAACTAGGAATAGGGAGCCACAGAATGATCTAAATTTACTTTCCCATGCAAAATTGGAAAATGTTGAGTCAAAAATGATCTTGTGCTTCTACTGAGATGCAAATGAATCTGTTTTTAAGGAACTAATTTATTATTTTTAGCATTCTTTTTTTTTAAAATTTTGAGTTCTAGTTCTCTCCCTTCCTCCAGCTCTTCCCCTACCATTAAAAAGGTAAGTGATATGCTATCAATTATACAAGTGAAAATATGCAAAATATGTTCATATGTGTTGTAAAAAAATGCAAGAAAAATAAAGAAAATTAAAAAAAATAGTTCAGTTTAGGTCATTAGTTCTCTCTCTGGAGATGAATAACATTTTTTTTTCATCATGGGTTCTTTGGAATTGTCTTGTATTACTGTATTGATCAGAGTAGCTAAACCTTTCACAGTTGATCATCATTACATGTCTGTTGATCTCCTGGTTCTACTTACTTCACTCTGCATCAATTCACATAGGTCTTCCCAATTTTTTTCTCAAACCATCCCCCCTCATCATTTCTTATAGCAAAATAGTATTCCATCACAGTCATATACCACAACTCATTCAGCCATTCCCCAGTTGATGGGCATCCCCTCCATATCCAATTCTTTGCCACCACAAAAAGAATTGCTATAAATATTTTTGTACATATAGATCCTTTTCTTTTTCTTTGATCTCTTTGGGATGTAAACATAGCAGTGGTATTGCTGGGTCAAAGGATATGCACAGTTTTATCCTCCATTGGGAATAGTTCCAAATTGTTCTCAAGGATAGTTAGACCAGTTCACAACTCCACCAACAGTGCATTACTGTCCCTATTTTTCCACAGCTCCTTTACAATTTGTCATTTTCCTTTTCTGTCACATTAGCCACTCTGATAGGTGTGGGGAGGTACCTCAGAGTTGTTTTAATTTGCATTTCTCTAATCAATAGTGATTTAGAGCATTTTTTTTCAATATGGCTATAGATAGCTTTGATTTCTTCTTCTGAAAATTGCCTTTTCATATCCTTTGACCATTTATCAGATAGTGAATGGCTTTTATTTTTATAAAGATTCTATTCTCTACATAGTTGAGAAATGAGGCCTTTACCAGAAAAACTTGCTATAAAACTTTTTTTATATTACTTCATTGTCTATGGTACCTTTTAGTAAATGCAGTTTCTCTGATTATCTCTTTTAATTAGATCTATTTTTGTTTTTGCTTTGTCTGAGATCATGATTGCTATTGCTGTTTTGTTTTGTTTTGTTTTTTTTAACTTTTATTGAAGTATAATAGATTCTGCTCCAGCCCCTTATTTTAATTCTGGGTGTGTCTTTCTTTTTCTAGTGTGTTTCTTCTAAACAACATGTTGTTGCATTTTGATTTCTAATCCATTTTGCTATCCCCCTTCCATTTTATGGGCAAGTTCATCCCATTCACATCCACAGTTATGACTACTGTGTATTTCCCTCTATCCTCTTTTCTTCTGTTTATCCTTCTCTATCTTTTTAATCCATCCGTCTTCAAAACACTGCTTTGCTTTTGATTTCTGCCTCTCTTAATTTACCTCCTCTTTTATCATCAGTCTCTTCTGTTGTCCCCCTCCTCTCCTACTTCCCTGGTGGGTAAGAAAAATTTCTATATCCAACTGAGTGTGTATACTGTGATGTATAAAAAGTTTGAGACATTGTTTCTGGGTAATTAATTATTTTATTAATCATGCTAGTAAATAATAAAAGGGGACAGTGACGCTCTTGAATGTCAAAGATAAATCATGGTGGCCTCTCTACACTTATAAGCCTTTGGATGAGAGAATGTTACTGACAGGTAGCATAATCAGCTCTGATTGGTTAATAGTTAATGAGAGAATGAATATTATAATAAGGGATGGGCCTATTCTAATGAGGACCTATTCTAGAGGACATGATTGATTATGACACTCATGGTCAAAGAGAGACTATCTCAAACCAAATCATCCCCACCCTTGGCAATCTAGCCTGTGTGGGTGAATCACAATGAGCCAGAATTCATCTTAGATTAAGTTCTTTGTAAGGTTTTCTTGTTGGGTGGGGTAACAATTCCAAGATTTCATCTCATCACCCTGTCCTTCACAGAACTAAGTTTTGACCAAATCTCTGAATGAAGAAGGTAAAAAAATCCTCGATTTCTCCAATATTTGGTTATTTAAGAATCATTTGTCTCAATATATGTTCTTACCTCTTTGAGTGAGTGAGGTTCAAATGTTGCTCCTTACCCCATTTTCCTTGCCATTATAAAAGCTCTTTCTTGTGTACCTCTTTCACGCAAGACAATTTTTCCCTATTCTTTTTCTCCCATCCCCCTTCTCCCAGTGCATGCCTCTTCCTCACTCCTTGATTTTTTTTTCGAGAACATTCCAAGAAGTCTATGTATATTTTTTTCTAACTGTCCTAATAATGATAAAGTTCTTAGGAGTTATGTGTACCATCTTCCCATATAGGAATGTAAACAGTTTACCCTTATTAAGCCTCTTGTGATTTCTCTTTCATGTTTTCCTTTTTATATTTCTCTTGAGTTTTGTGTTTGAATGTCAACTTTTTTATTCAGCTCTGTTCATTTCATCAGGAATGTTTCGTAGTCCATTTCCCCCCAGAAGGATTATACTTAGTTTTGCTGGATAGGTTATTCTTGGTTGTAATCCTAGCTCCTTTCCCTTCTGGAATATCATATTCTAAGCCTTCTACTCCTTTAATCTGGAAGCTACTGTATCTTGGTGATCCTGATTGGTGCTTCATGATATTTGAATAATTTCTTTTTGGCTATTTCAATATTTTCTCCTTGATCTGGAAGCTCTAAAATTTGGCTATAATATTCTTGGAGTTTTTATGGATCTCTTTCAGGAGGTAATCAGTGGATTTTGCAATTTTCATTTTACCCTCTGGCTCTAGAATAATGTAACAATTTTCTTTGATAATTTCTTAAAAGATGATGTCTAGGATCTTTTTTTGATCATGTCTCTAGTATATATCTACCACTTTAGCAGCTTTTTATGGTCCTTTGAGTCATGCTGGTACAGCCATTTTGTGATAGTTTCTCAGGTAACTTTCAGAAATACCCTTTAGAAAGCTGGATATGGTCCTGGATAAGTACTTAGTGATGTAACTCTTAAGTACAGCCTAGCTTGAGCAAAGATTTGGGGAAGGAGTAGGAGTGAGAAGCTTTTTTTTTTCTCTTTTGAGTTCTAATGAACACATTTTTGTATCCTGTAGAGAAATCTGAGTATAAATCAGTCAAATGATAAAGATTTTGTTCTATTTCTAGGAAAACATATGACTAAGAATCACATTGGCTTTTTAGTGAAAGCAATACTATTTTTCAAATGGTCAAAACAAGAGTTCACGTATATGATTGGCATCTAGAATTTCTGCAAACAATAGTTCCTCAGGCATTCAGGGCTAATGAATGATTTTGGAAACCAAATATGTACCTGCTGCCAGGCAGCTCCCTCTAACAACATCAATACCCAAGTTTCTCCAAATCTGGCAACCCATCCCTCTTGTATGTCAGTTATATTACTATAAAACCCAGGTGAAATCCAGTGGATGCTTAAGTTAATTACAGGTGTATGTTTTCACAGTGACACCCCTGGGAGGCATGTAGACCTGTTTTCCTATTTATGTGTACAATTTAGAAACTCTCCATCTGGTTCTACCCTGGGAAGAATGTTCAAAAGGCCAACAATGATGATTTTTAGGAGGCTGCAGGCACTCTGTGCTGTATCAGAGTGATGGAGGTCAGCAGACTTTGTTGCTGAAGAAGGCCCTAAGGAAGTTGCCCAAATCTTGAGGAATTGTCAGTTATTCTCATGGTATGTGCATATTTGCTAAAATACAGATTTACTTTTATTAGATATCTGAATTTCTCTTGGAGAAAAAGAAAAGATTTCATGAGCTGGAAGGATTCCTCTTAAGGAACACTCTTGATTTATAGCATAGTCAAAGTCACCAAGTAGCTGCAAAGGTTACGAGCTGTTGGCTACTGTTAGTTAAGAAAAAAAAGAGGGGGTGTGTATGATGATTTAGATTCCAAATTAATTTCTTCTTCTCCCTCCCCCAATCCCTTTCCCTGTCATCTTTATCATTGTCATCATCATCCTCCTCCTCTTTTTCTTCCTCCTCTTTTTTTCTCCTCTTCCTCCTCCTGCAAAGACAAAAGTGAGGTTCACTGGCAATGGCCTAGGATGCAGTGGGTACCCTTGGCATCTTCAATGTCTGACCAAGCTCTAAGTGCTCCACAGCACCTGCTTCAGCTGCCTTTGTGATCATTGAAACAAAATGTTCTCATTTGCCTGTTCTGCTGTTAGGGAGGTGTTCACATGCTTGAGGTAGACATCCTCCTACCTTATCTATGGGTTCAAAGTTTGTTGGGTAACCTCAGCCTGGTTTAGCCTGTCTGCTGAACTGGTTTTACAGAAGTGTAGCCACTATGCATGCTATAGCTTCTTATAGCCATAGGTGAGAGCTGGGTGAAGGATGGTCACGAAAGGTGGATGAGCAGATCTGAAAAGGTCTTGGCAGAGCCCTCACATCAGAAGTGCTAGCTCTCCCTGAACATCCCATACATCATAGCAAAGGTACAGAATAGACCAAACTCAAATTATATACATGTCCAATGTTGTGTTAAAGATGTTTCTGTTAATGAAAATTCTCCTTTGAGGGAGAAATCAGGGAAATAAACTGATAAAACCAACCCAAAACCAGCCAGTCAGTCACTAAGCATTTATTAGGTGCCTACTGTGTGTCAGGCACTGTATTAAGTGCTAGTGATACAAAGAAAGGCAAAAGATAGTCCCCATCCTTGAAGAGCTCCCAGTCTAATGGGAAAGCAGTAGGCAAACAACTATGCAGAAACTAACTATATATGGGGTAATAGAAATATCCAACAAAGAAAAACATTAGAATTGAGAGGGACTGGGAAAGACTTCCTGTAGAATGTGGGATTTTAACTGGGACTTGAAAGAATCCAGAGAATCTGGAAGTAGAGATGAGGAGTTGCATTCCAGGAGGGAGGAACAAGGGATAGTCAGTGAAAATGACTGGAGTTTCATACTGAGTAAGCATCACTACTCCTCTGCCTCCTTGTTGCCCAGAGTTAATCCTTGGTCCTAAGAGGCTCTATCTGTACCCTGGCAGGTCTCATCAAACCAGAAAGTACAGGCAAGTAACAAATGTATTTTCTCAGCTGAGGAATAACAGCTAAGTTTCAAGAAGTTCGTTACTATAATGTGACCACCACATGGCTATTGAAACTCATGAAAACTAACATCTGGAAGGTTTCTAGTATACATCAATGGATACAGAGACTTTATCCTCCATGACTTGCAAACTCCCACTCCCTCTAATCCTTCCAGTTCCCAGGGCTAATAAAAACAATCCTTTTATTTATTTTAGATATATTGTATGTGTAGTAACACTCTGGCCCACTTGAACACAACTAGTCCAGCTACAGTTGCTCCCTCATTTGTCAAGGGTACCTTGAGAAGTGGAGGGATCTCTTTTCTATACCATTAGTTTGAGCTCCCATGCCAGTGACTCATGCCTCAATTTCCATAAATCACTTAACATTGATTAGCTCGTTCAAATGAATATTTACTCTAAATACATAACAAGAAAAAAAGTACAAAGTCCTGCCCAACCCTCCAAATATTTTCCCTTATCCCTCTTAGGTCTCTTGAGAGGGTGGGATTAAACTTAGGTAGCAGAGACTGACATATGTGCATGTATACAAAATATCTCTAAGACTCTGAATCTCTCTAATGCTTTAAGCTGAAAAAAAAAAGAGGTTGATCTGCATTGGTGGAGGAAGTTCTTTTCCTTATACCAATGAAATCAGAGGTCTAGTTTCTAAATCCTTAAATTTTGCACACACACACACACACACACACACACACACACACACAAATGTATACATGTTGTGTTCCCCTTTAAAATAAAAGCTCCTTAGGGCAGCTAGGTAGAGTGGTGTTTAGAGCACCTGAGTTCGGATAGAGGACCTGAGTTCAAATCTGGCCTCAGACCAAACACTTGACACTTACTAGCTGTGTGACCCTGGGCAAGTCACTTAATCCCAATTGCCTAAGCTCCTTGAGGATAGACTCTCATTTTTTCCCTGGATAGCCACAGAGCCTAGCACAATGCCTAGAACATAATAGATATTTAATAAATACTTGTTGAATGATTGATTGGAGAAAATACCCATAATGATGAAAATATGAGTCCTTGAAACATGAAAGCACTGAAGGAAGTGTCTAGTCTTATGGCTTAGACTGTGGGCTTAGATTTTTGAGAGTAAAGAAAAAGGAAAAAGCAGATAAATACTAGAGTACAAAAGAGTCCCTTCTTTCTAAATATTGTGCTGCATTGGCAACAACTGTCAAAATGCACACGTCAGTACCCCAAACCACTGGGTACCATAAATTTATGCCAAATTAAAATTCATGGCAAATTAAATTTATGTGAAATTAAAAATTTATAATAGTCACTTTTGTGGACAGTGTAGACAGATATCTCTCAGGGAGATGTGTCCATTAAATTCTTCATACTTTTCACTGGAAAATAACCATTCCACCTATGCTTTGTTTTACTATCCTGGCATATTCTTGCCAGCTAACTTACACCCCTCGACCCACCACCTATCCAGTTCTAGAACCATTATAAAATCAGCTCAGTCATTGCTCCTGGAAAACATTTTTCAGTCTATTCCCCCCTTGGCTCCCCTCACCATTCTTATAACTTTCCAAACTACAGGTCCCTACTTGTATATTTTCTTTTCCTATTAGAATGTAAGCTTTTTGAGGGCAGGGACTTTCCTATCTTTGTATTTGTTTCCAGCACTTAGCACACTACTTGGCACATGATGTTTAAAATAATTTCATTCATTCATTCATTCTTCATCATAACCTTTTTGTCAGTTTACATGATTGTATCACACAGTACCTTTATGAACCTAGACCTTTCCAGGAAGGTATTTCATATGCTATATGACATTGTCAGTACCCAATAATTCATCAGATCTACTTTATTTTAAGTACTTAGCACTGTAGGCTTGTTTTATGTAGATTACTGAATATATCTATATCTATCTATCTTTCTACATATACATACATGCACACACCCACATTTTAAGCTCCTATCAAGTGAGATGGAAAGGAAGAAAATAGTTGAGGCAATTAATCAATCCCCTTATAGTTTCAAAAAGATAAAAAAGAACACACAGGATTAATGACTGTCCTGGCTTACTATATGATTCAGAGTATAGAAGGCCCTGTTCACGAGAATTGTAATTAAAGAGGAAAATGGTAGCAACTCTACTTAGTGCATTAAATGGATGTTTTGCCAGTTTAATAAATCATTTTAAGCTGCTCAGAAATTACCTTGTGAGTATCCAAGTCACAATGCTATTGTTGTTTAGTCACATCTGACTCTTCATTCCCCCACGTGGGGTTTTCTTGGCAAAGATACTGGAGTGGTTTGCCATTTCCTTTTCCAGTGGATTAAGGCAGACAGAGGTTAAGTGACTTGCTCAGGGTCACAGTGAGTGTGTCTGAGGTTACATTTGAACTCAGGTCTTCCTGACTCCAAGCCCAGCACTCTAGCCACTATACCACCTAGCTGCCTCAATAATATTGATAGCCAAGTTCACTAGGTCTATTGGCTCTATGAACCACAACTAGGGCAAGGCAATTTAGGATTTGCCTTAGGATACTAAAATTCAGTATTTGAACTTAGTATTTGGTTTTTGAATTCTTTAGCAAATTTAGAAATAGCTGATTTTAGAACCTAGTTATCAAGAATAATTGGTTAAAACAGTAAGCAACACACAGGGAGTGATGTAGTTCATCCCTGTAGTATCTGCATCCCAGACGAGCTCCTCCCCAGCCTGCCTCCACTCCACTCTATCCCCTAGTGATAGATTTTCCAGTAACTATCACAGTGGTATTCCCCAGTAACTTCCCACCCTCTTCTGGGTAGAATTTCTCCTCCAATGTTGTTTTGTATACAGGATTTAAGGATGTTCCCCTACCCAATTGTGCTTACCAGAGAAGCCAGAAGTGTTATTTACATCTCTGACTAGGGCAGGGAGGCCCCCAAGGAGTACAAGACAGTCATGGGGTTCCATTGTGGTCTTCTCTAAGAGTAGCCCACTCCCCACCCTGAGAATGCCTGGAGAAAATGCCTGGAGACTGAAATGCAAAGCTAGAGTTCCTCTGATAGCTCTAAACTCCAAGCTCTTAAAATAAAGTCTAGCTAGCTTATCTAAGCCTCTGGATATACTATTAAAATTATTAGAATACGGAAAGATAGAACTAAATTAAAACTTCACCCTCACATAGACCTTACATTGTGATAATCTGTACATTAGCATAATCTGTTGATCAATTGGCATTTACTAAGTGCCTGCTGTTATCCCAGGGTGGTCTTGGAAGCCCAGAACTAGACTGGACTAGAGGATTTTAGGTTGAAGATGGCCAAAAATTTAGTTATTTTCATTTTTAGGGTACCTGGGCTTCCTCACCCACCTTTTCTCCCTTTCCCTTACAATTTAATCCTTACTTTCAACCTGGAAAGTCATTGGTATATTTGGGAATGGAGTTTAGACCGATATGTCCCAGCATGCCTTGGGAAGGCACAAACTCTGAAAGAACTGATTTGGAGTCTTTCCCGAGTTCAATAAACTTTATGATTTGTTGCTAGCATTAGCTTTCAGATTCTGTGCTTCAACTGATAAAAGTTCCTGATGTCAGTGAATGAAAAGAAATATATTCCCTGGAAGAGAAGCTCCCATGACCATTCTATCTACTCCATTATTTGATTTCAGTAAAACTAATTGCTTCTGTTTAAAATGAGTGACCCTGGCTGGATCAAAGAATTGGTGAATTTAAGGTTTAGATAAGACAGTTCCCATCTCTTTTAGCCTCCAGAGAGTATTCTATGCTTGTACTCAAATCTAGTAACAGCCCACATACATGATGGTAACTCCCATGTTGCCTTTGCATTTTCAATTGCACTTTCAATCACTTTTTAAAGTGTTTTGCTTTTTAAAGGATCTTTATTTTTTCGATGACAACTCACCTTTATTACTTTTCTGGATTAACTTCTAATGCTCTAATCTCTACCATTTCCCAGAGCCTATGCACCCTAGAAGTTGCTTCCACCCCTTCAGACTTCTTATCCCTCTGCCCTGTGTCTCCCTCTTCCAAATAGTGAGTTCCTGTACCATACTAGGTCCTCTGCTCCTCTCTTGGCTTCTCTAGCCTTCCTGCCTTTCAGCTCTTCTTTATGTATTGTCTTCTCACACTAGAATGTAAGTTCTAGGAGGATAGGAACTGTTTTTTCTTTTGTTTTTATTTGGATTCTCAGTATTTAGTATGGTAGCTTGCACATACTAAGAACTTAATAAATGCTTTATCTATCAAGCCATCATCTAATATATTTGTATTTTATTGATTATCCTTAGCATTGTTATCTTTGTTCTCTATAAGGCCTTCCCTGACTGATCAGAAATTTTGATGCTGACCACCAAAACTGGATATACAACTCACAAGTGTGTGCATGTATACATTTTCTCCTGTCTCACAGTATGTCTATCCTTGATCTGTATTTAACTTCCTGCTAAGTTATTTCTAGGTTTAATGCTTTTACTATATTCTCTCTCTTCAAAGTCTATGGTCAAGGAAACAAAAGGTCGCATCTAAAGTTTAAAAGTAGGAAGAGGAGAGAAAAAAGAGATAGTTATGTTAATTAAATAAGAATTTCTATAATTGTATTTCTGCTTGAGAACCCACACAAAGGACAGCCAAGGGCAGCTTCTGTTTGCACTAGAAGTTGGAGAGAATCCACTAATTGCCAACAAAGGCATCTGAGTGACAATGATATGAGAAAAGCCAGCAAGCCTGAAATAAATACATTAAGAAATACTCAGGAGCCCCCATTAGCTGAGCCCCGAATACAGTGAACAGGAAGGGAGACAAGCAGTTTTCCATATCAGTTTCTCGTAAGAGTTAGCCATGAGAGCTGACAGTGCAAACTACAGAGGACTGTGAATCTCATGTCCATCAAATATCAAGGGAAAAGGGAATTTTGCCAGAATAGCTTGTTCCTCCTTTTGACAAGGTAACTAGATGAGTTGATCAGGAGGATGCTATAGGCATAAAGTATCCATATTTCAATAAAGAATCAAGAAAGTTTCTTGTCCTGTCCTTGTGGACAAGATTGAGAAATGTGGGCTAGACAACATCTAGGCAAATTTGGGCACTGGCTGAGTCCCAAAGAGAAGGCATCGATTGTTCAGTGTCAACATGGAGAGAGATCAACCAATCAGCTGACAAGCATCCCTTAAGTGCCTACTATGTACCATGCTCTGCACTAGGAACTAGAGATACAAGTACAACAAACGAAGTAATCTCTACTCACAAGGTATTTATATTCGAACAATGGAGACAACACACACATATAAAATGTATACAAAATAAAAACAATAAATACAAAGTAGTTCTTTACAAGGTAGTTTGAGAAGGAGATCACTAGAAGTTGTAGGATCATGAATCCTTTCATATGATGCTTCAGCTGTGTCTTCAAGTAATAAAGGATTCTATCTAGGCAAGAGAAAGAGGGCAGATAGTGCAAGAGATCTCTCCTAGAGTGTCCCCAGGGATCCATCATTGACTTTATCCTACTTATATTTTTTTGTGACTTGGAGAGCCACAAATGGTATTTTTAAAAAGACATATTTGCAAATTACATGAAGCTATGTTGAATGACAGTTGATATCCAAAAAGACATGAAGAGGCTAGAATGATGGACTGAATGAATAAGATGAAATTTAATAAGTAAATGTAAATTCTTATATGTTAGTTTAAAATATCAAATTCATAAATATAAGATGAAGGAGACATGATTAGATAATAGTTCATATGAAAAAAACATCTTTGGATTTTAGTGCCTCAAGATGAGTCAATAGTGTGAAATGATAGCCACAAAAGGTAATAAAATTTCAGGCTGCATATAAAAGCTTAGTGGTGGGAAGTAAGAGGTGAGTTCTTTTCTACTCCATTATGAAGCATTGTGTTCAGTCTGGAAAATGCATTTTAAGAAGCACTTTGACCACCTAGACTACGTCCAGAGGAGGAGGAATAGGATGGTAAGAGGGTGATGCCACACAAGTATTGATTGAAGCAATTTAGGATGCTTAGCTAAGAGAAGAAGAGAGGAGAGAGGAGAGGAGAAGAGAGGACAGTGAATGTTGAAGGGCTATCTAAATTTATGATCCTATCATCCTCTGTAGAAGGACTGTACTTTGGCCACAAAGTGGGTAAATTAGGAGTAATGGGTGGAAACTTCAAAAAGGAAGCTTTAAGCTCAATGTAAGAATGAGAGTTATTCAAAACTTGAATATGTCCCTTCTTTAATACTAGTGGATTTCTCTTCAATGGAAGTCTGATAGTAGCTTCTTATCAAAGATGTTTCAGAAGGACTTCTTGTTCAGGTATAGATTAAACTAGGCCTCTTGTAGTCTCTTCCAACTATAATTTTTTGCTTTTCTGGCTATATACCCACCTCAACATTGCCTAATCCAATAATTAAATTATTATTAGCATTATCTTCTTACAAAGTAGTTTGCTGCAGTGCCACAGGTACTGGACTTGGAGTCAGAAGACCTGGATTTAGGTTCCATTTCTTCTGGATACTGTGTGACCTTAAGTGACTAAAATCACTTAAGTTTTTTGAGCCTCTATTTCCTCATCTGTGAAATGATTACTGTAATTCCTGTGCTCCCCATTGAACCAGATTTTTGTTAGAATCCAGTAAAATAAGAGGAAGTGATCTGCCCACTCATTAATGATTCTACAGGAGGGATTTGTGTTCTGTTACGGATTGGGCTATGTGATTTCTAAACTCCTTTCCAACTTTGAAATCCTAGGATTCTAATGTATGAAACCAAAAAGCACTATCTATGTGACGTCTCCCCCTGTTATAAATGAAACATTACTATAAGACAGGCATGTGACTGTTTCTTTTTAGGTAGCACCTACCACAGCATGTGACAATTGTGTTCCTCATAATTGCTGGATTCTAATGAACAAAAGGAAAAGTATGCCCCAAAGAACTCTTAATTCAAGTGTGAAACCTAACAATCAAAAGATAGAAAGATTTCCATTAATCTGAAAATTGAAGAGACTTTAGAAGGAATTTCTATATATTTTATTCAGAAAAGGAAGAAAGTACTTAAGAAAATAGTTTAAAGATGCTATCTCAATTACTCCATGAAAATCTGGGAGGAGTAGAAAATGATCTCTAAGCTCTTTTTCAGCTCTAACATTTTATCATCTGTGTTGGAGTTGCCTTGGTCTTGAAGCTCATGCCACGTAAGCCTATCCAATCACCTTCTTACCTTCTGTGATTGGATCCAACCTCTTCCAGGTGGCTTCGGTTTCCTTGCCTGCATTGTTGCAGGAGCTGAATGAGAGGAAAAGTGGTCATGTTTATGAGGAAAAAAATATTAACAAACATGTTCTACCATGTGGGCAAAGTAGGAGTATAGACTTAGTAAATAAGCATTTATTAAATGCCTACTATGTGCTAGGCACTGTGCTAAGTATTGAGGAGAGATGGAAAGTCAAAAGCCGGTACCTAATCTCAAGGAACTCACAGGCTAATAGAGGAGACATTATGAATATGACTATGTACAAACAAGCTATATACAGGAATTTACAGGATATATTATTTCTGTGTATATATCTATGTATCTACAACACACACACACTCATAAACACACACACACACACACACACA
>NW_020954639.1:3489339-3517549 GCF_900497805.2 Vombatus ursinus
TTCATACAAGCAAGCCAACAAGCTATATACAGGAATACATTATATATATATGTATATGTATACATATACATATATATATATATATACATGTATACACATATATACATACACACACAAAGTACATGAAAATGACTATGTACAAACAAGCAAACAAACTGACTATAAATATAATATAAATGTGTGTGTGTGTGTGTGTGTATACAGAATATGGGGTCAAATCCTGTCTCCAACACTTAGTTCTGTGATTCTGGTTAAGTCATTTAAACTCTCCCAAGCTCTGTATCTTCATATGATCAGTGAGCTAGATAGAACCTTCGAGTCCATTCACTTTTGATAAGTAAACTAAGACTGAGATAAGTTAAATGACTTGCCCAAGACCACATAGCTAGTAAATATCTGAGTCAGGATTTGAATTCAGGTCTTCGTGACCATAGGCCTAGCAGTCTATCCACTGTGCCATCAGCTTTCTAAGACTGTTGTGATGAAAGTGCTTTGCTAAGTGTTATAGAAATGTGAGTTGTTATTTTCTAAGTGTGTTGATAATACTAACTCCTGGGTTAGCAAGTCATCATTTTAAGGTATAAGGCCTTCTAATTCATTATTTAGAAGGCTAAAGAGAGGAAAAGAGAGAATCTGATGATGAATGCTTGATGCAGTGAAGAGAGAAAACCTCCAGAGTTTCAGTGAAATTTGGAAGGTGCTGGAGCTCCCAGAAAGGGATTCTCTTTGCTCCCACCAAATGTTATCTGACTATAGGAAGGTGGAGCTAAGTGGTGTGATTTTTAGAGGTCGAAGACAATTCCCTCACTCCTCTCTAAAGAAATACAGCTGCCACCAGCTGACAGATGGTTGGAATTTGGGTCTATGTACAATATTTTAGGAAAAACCTTGATAAACTAGGGACAATTCAGAGAAGAGGACCAGGAGAGCAAAGAGCCTTCATATCCAATGATGTTAGTATCACTTTGAAGAGGTAGAGCAGTTTAGCTTGGAGAGTGGAAAACCTGAAAGGGCTAGGGAAGGGGACGACAGAAAGACGATGGTGTGTGATAGCTATCTTCAATTTAAGGAATAAATTCTTAATAGTTAGAGATAGGAACTGGCTCTGAGAGTTCTTTACTACAGGTGACTCACAGAACAGGAAACTCCCTCTACCAAAGTAGGTTGACATCTCTCCAATTTATAGTCTGAGAGAATTGCTCAGAGCAATGGTGTCAAGCTCAAACGGAAACAGATCCCTGCTGGGCCTCAGACTGACTTAGAAAATCACAAATTAACATTATCTATGTTGTATTATGTTTTTATTTATTTTGTTAAACATTTCCCAATTGCATCTAAATCTGGTTCAGGCTAATTGCAGGGATTTTGCAGACCGCTTGAATTTGACACCTCTGGTTTAGAGCACCTAGAGGTTTCTTGCCTAGGGTGACCATTAGTATATGTCTGAGGTGGGATTTGAACCTAAGGCTTCCTGGCTTCAAGGCTGGCTCACTATTCACTCCTCTATACCATCTCAAAAGTATTTAAAGCTGATCATTAGCACTCATAACAATGAGTGCTTTCCAAAAGTAGGGTAGGTGGCCTTGGAAAGCGGGGGACTGCCCTCACTGGAGGTCTTTGAGCAAAGGCTGTATGACCATTCATAGATATGGTATAAAGGAGTTTCTCCTTGTTCCAGGTATGGGGAAGCCTAGATAGATGGTCTCAGAGGTCACTACCAACTCAGTGATCCTGTGATTCTATGAAATTCCGTTAACCCAGAACAAAGTTTTTCATTTCCACCATTAAAATTAGAGCTTAAAATGCAAATGCTCCCAGGAGAGTTAACTTGTAGCAACTTAATCCATAAAAGGGAGTAAAAGACTGATATCAGGTTCTTTCCTCAAAGATTTCATTAATTACTCGTACTTTGGTATCCCTTTACAGGTTAGAAAGCAAGGTTTTCACCATAGTCCTGTGAGGAAGAAAGCGTAAATATCATCATCCTAACAGTGTGATTAGCCCAAGGATACCCAGACCTTGGGTTTTTCTGACCAAATCCAGTGCCATTTTCTTTTTTCTATAGCATAGGTGGAAAAACACTGATTGCTTTGCATGTCATGGCATCACCTCCCTGATGTCATGGTCCTCTTCCAGAACAAAGGACAACCAACAACAATAACAACAACAATAACAGAGGATATTGTGGATGCAGAAAGGGAGAAAAGAAGAAGGAGGCTTGTGGGACCAAAGACCTTTATGAGAGTGGGACAATCAGGATTTTGGCCTAGGCTGTCAAAACTTAAAACCACTGACAGCAATTGCATTTTCTCAGCAGACAAAAATAATTGAACTTAACATCTGGTTAACGGAATTAATTGGTTAAAATAAGAAGCCATGTTTTCCAGTCCTGGTGAAATGGTCACCCCAGCGTCTCCTTTGCAGGTGACTTGTGTTCCAAGAATCAAGTTCTCTCTCACATAAACATCAATGGCTAAATATGTCTTAAAAAGTGGAATTTGGGGTGCCCTTGATGCTGCCTGCCCCAGGATTTATTTTCTGATACTTGCCATTCTGTAGAGCAGGAGTTCCCAAACTTTCTTTTATGTCATAGTCTTTGATAGTCTGGTGAAACTTTCTCAGAATAATGTTTTTAAATGAATACAATAAAATGCAGAGGAATACCAATGAATCCTATTACATTGAAATATAGTTAGCAACATCAAAAACAAGTTCTCAGTCTTCAGATTAAGAATTACTGCCCCAAAAGCTAGAATTGTTGCTTATGATTCAATCAAACTCAATTTTGTCTCCACAGTTTTGATGATCATGTGAGCACTAGGTGTGATTCTGTTATTGAATCTGCCTAAAATGTGAGTTTTTGGCAACACCTCTCCTGAATGAACATACATATATATATACATACACTTTAAAATAGCTCTTTTGATCATCACAACAAGGAGATAAAAGATTATCAAACTGAAGGGTAGGTGTCCCAATGCCAGTGTTCTACCTATGGAGCAAAGAAAGAGTTCCAAACCTTACTTTGTGGCTCATTCAAGACATTATATATATCATCTTGGGCCTTACTTCTCCTCAAAGCAACCAATACTACAAACCACAACCCTTCATAATGTCGCAGAGCCCCTTGGGAATTTTTTGTGACAAGAGGCCTACGAGTAACATTGGGCTCTTTAAAACAAGCAATCTGGGCATGGCATGTTACTTTAATACAGAACTAATGAGCTTAAGAAGCAGGAACATGATGTTTAATGCTTTTGTTGATCTTTTCTTTAATGACAGCAGATTTTTAGTGTGAGGTCAATAGCAGGGGATGGAGTTCAAGAGAAAATGGGAAGTGCTGGAGAAATCAAAGCGAGAAGCATGTGTAATAAAGGTTAAAAAGATTAGGATGACTGGCAATCAAAGGACCAGTACTGCACGTGACTGTCTCAATTGCTGTGAGAATGAAGATGGAGATAGATGTAATATCAGTGGCTTTTTAAGATAAGTCTCATTTTCCAAAGGTTTTATTTTTAAATGGCCTTATTTTACATGGTCTTGGGGAATTGGTTGCTGTTTAGCATTTCCAGGCAATAGATATCATTCTAGACATTGTAAAAATCACACATGGGACATGATCCTTGATCTCCAAGTGCTTATATATTAGCAGGTGATAGGACTCATTTTCCAGGCACACTATGTATTGCTTAACATGACAACTCTAGGACATTTTGGAGGCTTACATTCTATACTCATTTGCCTTCTGATTTTCTCTTTTTAATGATTACTTTTTCTAGTTGGTTCGACAAGGGGTATACAAGATGAGAAAAGGTAACTTCTATTTTAAGGTATGAGGGAGGGAAACCAACAGATTTAACTTTAGTCAGTAGACTTTTGTAGGCCTAAAAGTAAGATGAATCCCCCAAACTGGGAGGGGTAGCTAACACAGTAGATGACAGAGAAGGGGTGTATATATTGGGAAAAGCCAATTTCTATTTTAAGATTTGAAGGAGAGGATACCAAGCAATTTACCTATAGTCACCAAAATTTTGTAGGCCTGAAAGATAAATCCCAAAAGTTGAGAGGGGTAGGTAGCCCAATGGATGGTAGAGACAAGATCCAAAAAAGTTCTGACAGGCCAGAACATTAGGCTAAATATATTAATTTGAAATTCAATAGGGATAAATATAATATTTTACACTTGGCCTCTAAAAAGCAACTTTATATTATTTTAAATCAGTTTGCCTGAAAAAGACCTGGGAGTTTTAGTAACCTACAAGTTCAATCAACAGTGTGACATGGAAGCTTAAAAAAAAAAAGCTAATATGAATATGGGCTATATGCAGAGAGGCATAGCTTCTAGGAACAGGCAAGTGTGGGTACCTCTGTGCTCTGCCTGGCTCAGACCCATCTGAAGCATGGTGTTCTGCTCTAGGCATCACAGTTTATGAAGGATTCTTGCCCTTGCTGCTTTATAAGAGACAACAACATTAAAGAATATGGCAAAGAGCCTATAGCAACTGACACTAGACCCTATTTCACATTCTTTAGAAGTACAATATTTATTTATTGAATTTTTTTATTTTGCTTATTAGCTACAGGCAATGTGCCATGCTAGGTCAATTGCTAAACTGTGATAAAGGTAACTAGTCACAGAGACAGTCGATGGAATACTCAAGTAAGTCAGTGTAGCTGGATCATCTGTAGGATTGGGTTGATTTAAATAAAAAAGTGGGAATGGTAGGAAAAGTAAAGGCAAAGAAAGGAAATTTTGCATGTAGGATACTGACAGGAGACATTTTACCTTAATTTCTAAGGTTCCTTCTAGCTTTAAAACCTTAAGACTCTTACCTACGTATTTTAGCTCTCACTATGACTTCCAAGTTAAATATGCAGCATTGACTCCCCAGCAGAGGGTTTTAGAGTGCAACAGAAGACTTTAAGTAAGGAACTAGCATATTCAAGGCTTTTATCAAGGAAGCATTTTTTTTGCATATGAAAGGCTTGGCAGCTTTTGTTCTGATATAAGTCTCTGGGGTTATCCAATGGAACATTACCTCCTTGAGGGAAGGGACAGTTTCATTTTTATGTATTTTTGTACATAGTACAAGAGGCATTTGATAAATATCGGTTAAATTAAATTCATTGAGTAGAATTTAATCCAAATGTCAAGAAAGTAGTGATTTTGGTGAGTTGCCTAAGCTGACCAACATTAGATTCTGCCTCCCACTATCCAATTCCCCAATGAATAAAGGTAAAGAATTTTTTTTTATATAGTTATAATGACAGAGCATGATTCTTCTAATAGAAGTTTCCAGTAGAGAGGCAAAAAAAAAATTATTGTTGAATAGACAAGGAAAAAACAAAGTTACTGGAAAAATGAAAAAGGCCTCAAGGTTTATAGCAATATGGCAAGATAGATCAATAGAGATTCAATTAGAGATATTATAGGTACGTAGGGGAAGATTAATACTTCTGAAGAAGAGGGCAAAGTGAAGATGACTCATGGAGAGAGTGACTTATCGGACACTTGTCTTGATATTCATCCTGGAGAATAAAACATGGCTCCCTATCACAAGAACAACAATAGAGGGACGACAGATCTGATGTTTTCCTGGAGTCCTAACTTGATTTGAATCTGATATTACATTTGGGAGGATTTGGGACTTTAATTCATTTTGTCAATTGCTCTTCCTGCCCGTATCATTTTTACATTAGCCTCCATTCTAGAATTGATTCACCTCTAATATGTTTGAAATGGTTTGTGGATCCAGGGAATCTTGTTTTTCATTGTCTATGGATAGTACGTCTCTTCTCTTTTATTTATATTTAGCACCATGAGGTCTTACCCTGATTCTTACTGTGTTCTACTATACAGGGTCCCATAATAATATTTATTACCCTTTCTTTACCGTTATCTACCCAGTTTTCAAGATGCAGGATAGTCATTGTATCTATGTCATTTAAAATTTCTTTTTAAATTAAAATAGCATGAAACCACTCTATCAAGCACTTTGCAAAAATCAAGATATATGGCATGTACTGCACTCTCTTTTTCTACCAATCTCATAATTCTATCAAGTCAGAAATCAAGTTTGCTTAATGTGATTTGTTCCTGCAATGTCTTTTACAGTATGTCAGGGCCTGTTACAGTCATCTCCTTGTTCTCTAGTTATTCTCTAGTTATTCAAGTTTGGAAATGAAGCTTCAGGATGACAGAAAATAAAAGCTTTTCTATATAATCCTACCTACAACCAAACTGTATATGGCTTATACAAACCTACAACATAAGAGACTATAATACATCTAGAACCAAGATCCTTATGCCATGAACAAGACTTTCATAGACTTTTATCCATTTCTTAGGAGCACTAAGGATGGCTAGGAAACCATGAGTGACAGAAGAATTCTCTTCTAAGTTCATAACTTAGTACCTGACTTAGTTCTAAGGCACTGAATGAGAATGACTAAGGCACAAGTGAGAATGGGGCCCTAGTAAAATATTAAGGCCTTGCAACAAGGATGGAGATACACACACACATACACACACATATGTACATATATATGGACACACACATATATACATACATATATATGTATATATACACACTGTTACATAGAAAGCATAAATCTTACTTCAATAAAAGATTGTAGAGTCTTAGAATCTGAAGGGAACTTCAAACTCATTTAGTCCATCACATACCTGAACAGAACCTGAACTACCATAAAATATCCAACAAGCAAATAGTTTAAGCCTCTGTTTGAAGATATTTGGTGATGAAGCATTCATTCCCAAGGCAGTCCATTCCACTTTGGATCAACTCTAAGTTTTAGGAAGTTTTTCATTACATTCAGCTGAAATTCAACTCTCTGCAACTTCTCCACTACTCCTACTTCTGCTCTCCAAGGCCAAGCAAGACAAGTCAAATAATTCTTTTGAATGACAGTTTTTTAAAGTCTTTGAATACTGCTCTAGAGTCCCACCTCCAGGTGTCCTTTTCTCTAGGTGAAACACCCCCCTTAGCCCATCTTCAGTTCACAGAGGACCTTCCTTCTTACTTTACTGTGAAAACAGAGGCCATCTATCACAAGTCCCCTCTTTCCCCTAGCTCCATACCTCAGAACCCTTCTACATCATCTCCAATTCTCTGTCTTTCCTCTTGTCTCTGAATAAGAAATGGTCTTTCTTACCAAGGCCAACTTCTCTACCTGTGCTCTTGATACCAGAAAATAAGCTTATAGTTTAGGGTCTGGGTCGGTTTTTTTTTTGTTTGTTTGTTCAGTTTATTTATGTGTTTCCATCATCTAGCCAGTGTCTTGCACGTAGTAAATACTTATTGAATTGGATGATCTCCTTTCTCCTAAAGGAGTTATTCCCCCCTCAATCAATCTCTCTCCTTCATCTTCAATCTCTCCTTATCTATTTGCTCCTTTCCAAAGTCCCCCCCATTCTTAAAAAATCTTAACCCTTTTATACTCTTAAACTATTATCCTGTAACTCTTTTCCCTTTTCCCTTTTAACTCTTAGAAAGTGTTTTCTGTACTCACTCTTCAGCTTTAACTCACTTCTCAATCACTTGCAATCTGGCTTGTAGCCATACCTCTCAATTTAAACTGTTCTCTCCGAGGTCACCAAGGATCTCAACTGCTAAATAGAATGGCTTTTTCTCAGTCCTCATTCTACTTGATTTCTTTATAGCTTTTGATACTGTCACACCATAGTCTTCCTGGGTACTCTCTCCTCCTTTGGCTTCTGAGACACTACTCTGTCTTGATTATTTTCCTAACTCAGTTTACTTTGCTGGATCATCATCCAATACCAGCCACTATATAGGTCTTCCACAAGGCTCTGTTTCGGGCCTTTTTTGTTCTCCCTTTATGTTGCTGGTAATCTCCCACGGATTCAATTATCACTTTTTAAATAGATGACAACTCAATCTGTATGTCCAGCTTAAATCTCTCTTCTGAACAAAGTTGTTATTCAATCATTTCAGTTGTGTCTGATTCTTTGTGAGCCTATTTTTGTTTGTTTTCTTTTGTTTTATTTTGTTTTTTTTTTTTTTTTTGGCAAAGATACTGGAATGGTTTGCCATTTCCTTGTCCAGCTCATTTTACAGAAGACAAAACTGAGGCAAATGGGATTAAGTGACTTGCCCAGAGTCACACAGTTAATAAGAATCTGAGGCCACATTTGAACTCAGGTCTTCCTGATTCTAGGCCTGGAATGCTATCCACTGTGCCACCTGGCTGCCCATCTTCTGAACAAAGTACATACTGCCAACTGGATGTCCCTTTATCATCTCAAACTTGCCAAATCCAAAACAGAACTCACAATCAGAGACAGAGTCAATAAACACTTGTAAGCTCCTACTCTTTGCAGGCACTGTGTTAAGTGCCGCAGTTACAGCCAAGAATGCAAATACAGAGTCATCTTTGACTCTTTCTTCTTCCTGACTTACACCCCCAAACACAAGCAGCTTTCAAATCTTGTTGATTTTGACAATAATAGATGATATGTCTAAAACACATATAAAGACTTTATGGGCTTTTTCTTATTTGATCCTCATCACCTTGAGCTTTCTAGCAACAATTAATCTTACCTCTGATCCATGTTGACTATGTGATTTTCGGCAAGTCACAACCTCTAGTTGCCCAGGCAATTGATAATCTTGAAGAACAGTTGAAAGTCTCCATTGCTGGAGGGAGTTTCCTCATCAGGGACTTCCTACACTGATGAAATCACAGGCCTAGATAAAAAATGCCAATTTTGTGAGGTAGGTTCTAATTACAAATATATTTTTGCAGAAGAAGCTCATATGATCCTAAAGCATTCATGGGATCACATTTTTGGAAGAGTCTATACTATTGATTTTTTCTATCAAAAATTATTTTTTCTAATAAAGTAATAAACACATTGGTATATCTATACCTTGGAGCAATTACAAAGCTGTGCTATGCTGTAGAAAATTACTAATGGAAGTCTGCCTGTTCCCATCTATTTTTTCAAGCATACTTTTAACCTGTACATAGAACATACTTAGAATGGTTTCTAAAGATCCTGAAATAGATGTATTGGTACTTAAACAATGACTTCTCAGTAGATATTTTATGATGAGTTTGTTATTGATCTTGTCCTTTCTTTTGGAATCTTACTTTTTTTGAGATATATTGAAAATTGATCTATGAATATCATTAAAACAGCACCCAATCCAGCATAGATTTCTTCTGATTGCATTTCTTGATATGCAGTTACTCTTCCAAACATCACCTTCTTTCTTATTATGGCATATCAGATACTGAAATGTTGAGTCTAAATGCATTATTTTCATTGTCACTGATGATAAAAATACATCTTTATAGAAATACTAGAAAACTTGTTCTATTTCACATCCAATTGTTGTCATTCCAATTTCATTTATAAATGTCCCTGTGATGGTCTGGCATGTCAAGCTTTCTATAGCCTTGTTTTTTCCTCTAATTTTCTTCCCTCTTTTGTGAGATAATACTATTTATTTACTTCCATTATTCTCCTCTGAGATGTTTTTCAAATGTGCTTTTATTCTAAAATTGCCCTTTGCTGATATGTCTCTACTTAGTGAGAATGTCAAGAATTTTTTAGTTGAACCAATTTTCCTCACTGTGGTGACTATTACATATTTTGGAATGTCTCTAAGAATGGTGGTAGTCATAGTTAGTATCTTTACTTTGATCATTTTCTCATTTTTCATACTGTAGCATGCCTTGTTAAAATAAGTTGGATTGAGGCATTGTAATTGAACGCATCTTATTATTAAAGCGATCATTTCTTCTAATTTGATGTTTATTATTTCTTTTACCCTAACTAGTCACTGTACATTGCTGATTTGAAAATAACTGTGCCATTAGTAAATCACTATTTTATTAGTCAATTGTGTATGTTTATCTGTGTGTGCTGTTGTTCAATATTCACCGTGTCTAGCCTTCCCTATTATGTTGAAGAAAGTATTTATGATTAAGTATTGGCATAAAGACTCTGAATAGCATACTAGTCATTGACTTCTTTCATTTTTTGGTCTCAAACTGTATTTTCCAACCCCTTTTATTAACCATCTTCTCCTTGGATGGTATTTACATATACATATAAATATATGTACATATAAATGTGTATGTATATATATATATATAGTATGTGTTTGTATATATAAACACATTTATATATGTGTTTGTATGGTGTATACACACATATGTATGTATGTATATATATATATATATGTATGTGTGTAGATAAATAGATTAAATATGGATCTTGTCTAGCTGGTAATACAATTTACCTATTTCATTCACCGTTAACAGTTCTTTTGCACATAGTAAGTAATTCATAAGTTGGAGCCTGAGCTACATTTATCTTTACTGTGATCTTTTTGCTCATGCTTTTCATGAATACTATGAAGTGAGGTGACCAAGTATCTCATGAAATGCTATTTCTTGTTGATTTTAGGTATATGATGAAAACCAACTGGACCAATTCCTTTATTCACCTTGTGGAGAAGAAATTGTGAGTTATCCTAAGATTTAGTTGCAACTTCCATCTGCCTTCTGGTTTTATTTTCACTGAGAATTTCCACATTGATACAGTACAGTTTTTCTACTAACGCTAAAGTGGTGCAGTGGTTGGAGGGTTAGACTTGGAGTCAGGAAGACCTGAGTTTTAATCCTCTCTCAGACATGTACTAGCTGTATGACTCTGGGAAATTCAATTAATCTTTCTTAGTTTCAGTTACTTCATCTGTAAAATGGGGGTAGTACACTTCACAGAGGATCAAATGAGGTAATATAGTTAAAGAGGCTTCCTAACTTTTAAGCACTTGTTATTATTTGTAATTACATATAAACTCCTTGGTAATTTGACAAAGGTCTCATGGATCAAGAACCAACAGTTGAATTCAATTTGTAGATGAGCTTAAATCTTTATGATTCTTATAACTATAGTGTCTGAATGCAGATCGAGGCATACTATTTTCTCTCTTTTCTTTCTCGTGGTTTTCCTCTTTGGTTCTGATTCTTCTTTACAATATGACTAATGTGATATCCTAGAATCAGAGAGTACAACAGAAATTGGAAGAATCCATTGATTGCTTATTGAAAGAGATCTGAAAATGAAAACTCACAGGACTATTATAGCCAAATTCCAGAGTTCTCAGATCAGTGGGAAAAATTTCAAGCAACTAGAATGAAATCAAATATCATGGAACTAAAGCAGCACAAAAGCTTAATATGATTGTACATGTATAGCTTGTATTGGATTACATGCTGTCTTGGAGAAGGAGAAGAAGAGGAAGGGGGAAAATTTAGAATTCAAAATCTTTAAAAATGAATGTTGAAAACTAAAAATAAATTAATCAATTACAAAAATCTTTATGATTCTTTGTATCCTATGTTTCTTTTCCTGCCTACCTGTCAATAACACTGAGGGACTAGAAGGGAACCATGTAGGTCATTTTGTATTTTTAATCTGCTTCATGAGTGGTCATGGCCTCCATTTTTAAAACAGAATGGCTTGTCTGTTAGTAATAAGCAACTGAAATCTGGGCAGGTCCTTTCATAGCAAGCATTTTGTTTCTGGGATGATTTTGAACATCTTTCCAGCATGGTGGAAGCTGCTGGAATGTGTGTTTATTCTAGCATAGGAGACCCAAAGTGAAACCAGAATCCTGATAGGTTTATGTGTGACCATCAATATTGGATTTCCCTGTTAGCAAAGTATCATACTAAGCTTAGGGTTGAAGGAAAGTATTTGAAGGGAGGCAGTTATACTAAAGAAGCATTTGATAAGATAAAGGGGTGTGAAGTCAATTCAAACAGGCTTGTGAGAAGCAATTGTTGAATTTTCAGTTAAACTGTTAAATTTTTCACGTTAGAGGGTTGCTATGACAAGCAAATGAGTTAATATATGAGAGTCACTTTGTAAACCTTAAAGTTCTATATAAATGTTAGCTAGTAGTTACAGTAGTAGTAGTAGTAGGAGTAGGAGTAGGAGTAGGAGTAGGAATAGTAGGAGGAGGAGTAGTAGTAGTAATAAGCCTTGGTCATACTTAGAGAAGATTTTCCTTTGATATGGACTATTTTCTCAGTCTTTCTCCAATGATTACCAGTTTCTCCAGTTGTTAATGTATCACACGAAAACATTAATAATTATTTCATATATATTTTATATTTACTTATCTGTGCGCATATTGTTTTCCTTCAATAGAAAATGAGTTCCTTGAGTAAAGGGATTATTTCATTTTTGTATTTGTATTATTAGTGCCTAGTACATAGTAAATATGTACTAGGGAGGAAATGAAATAATTGAATGGGAGGCTGTGAGATATAGTGGAAGCAGTACTGAGATTAGAGTTAGAGGTCCTGAGTGGAAGTTCTGGTTCTTCCATTTACTACTTCTGTGACATTGAAGGAGTCATTTCCTACCTTTGGACCTCATCTGTAAAATGATGAGATTGGACTAGAGGAACTCTAAGGTCACTTCTAGCTCTATATCTTTTATGCAGTGGATTGAATCAAACATGGAAGAGTTCCCTTGATCTTTATTAAGGATCACTTTGGAAGAGACTGAGCAGAAATCTTGGGCTACTGTACATACACACACACACACACACACACACACACACATGGACAAATCATGTGTATATATATAAAGAAGTAAAGATCTACTCAAAGTCTCCTAAATAAATTAGAAAAAAAAAAACTGTGGAATGAGTTCAGGGGAGGAGAGCCAAGATGGTGGAGTGAAGAAGCACTGAGCTGAGGTCCCCCAAATTACCCTTCCAAAATGCTAAAATAACACCTCAAATTGAATTTTAGAGTGGCAGAATTAACAAAAGGTCAGGTGAACAAAATTTCTAGCCCAAGATGACTTAGGAGATTGGCAGGAAAGGTATGTCCGACCAAGATGGTGGTCAGGCCTGGAGTGCAGTGCAGCAGCTTTGGGAGCTCTCAGTGAGTGGTCGATGGAAGGGTTGGACAACTGATCAGAAGGAAATTGTGGGGTATCTTTGCTGACATTGGGTTCAGGACCCTGTTGCATTGCTCATATGCAGTTGTAGATCAAGTCCCAGGGCCAAAAAGAGTGATATAACTTATGACTGCAGGACAGAAGGGACTCTGGTCACAGTTCCTGAGGAGAGAGGAATGCTTGTGGTTGCTCACAGGGGAGTAGGAACCCTGGACTCAATTCCAAAACAGAGGGGAGCACTGCAGGACAGAGGGAGATGTGGTCACAGTCATACCTACAGGAGAGAGGGAGACATGGTCACAGTCATAGGGCCAGAAGGAGTGCTAGTGCTAGTGGCTTCAGGGGAACAAAGTCCCTTACTGGGTGAAGACCAGAGTACATACAGACTCTGCAAGCTAGCTCTGAAACAAAGCAGCACAAAAGACCTGAAGGCCTGAAGGTTGGGATGGTGCCACCTTCACCCTGGGAACAGAGCCCAACTTTAACATAAAGTTTAAAGTCAAGAAATAGGCTGGAAAATGAGTGAAAAAAACAATAACAAGAAAGAACCAGTCCATAACACATTACTATGGTGACAGTGAAGATTAAGACACAAACCCAGAAGACAATGATGTCAAAGCAACTACAAGCAAAGCCTCAAAGAAAAATGTGAATTGGGTATAAGCCCAAAAAGAATTCCTGGCAGAGCTCAAAAAGGATTTTAAAAATCAAATAAGAGAGGTAAAGGAAAAAATTGGGAAAAGAAATGAGATTTACACAAGAAAATTATGGAGAGTCAATAGTTTGGTAAAAAGAAGCACAAAAAAATACAAAAGAAATTAACACCTTAAAAAAACACAAGAACAGAATTGGCCAAATGTTAAAATAGGCATAAAAATCCACTGAAGAGAAGAGCACATTAAGAAGCAGAATGCCAAATGGACAAAGGGGTACAAAAGCCCACTGAAGAAAATAACTTCTTAAAAATTAGAATTGGGAAAGTGGAAGCTAATGACTGTATGAGATACCAATAAACAATAAAATCAAAAGAATGAAATAATAGAAGAAAATGTGAAATATCTCATTGGAAAAAACAACTGACATGAAAAATAGATCCAGGAGAGATAATTTAAGAATCACTGAACTACCTGAAAGCCATAACAAATAAAAGTCCTACACATCATATTTCAAGAAGTCATCAAAGAAAACTGCCCTGATATCCTAGAATCAGAGGGTACAATAGAAATTGAAAGAATCCATTGATTGCTTATTGAATGAGATCTGAAAATGAAAACTCACAGGACTATTATAGCCAAATTCCAGTGTTCTCAGATCAGGGGGAAAAATTTCAAGCAACTAGAATGAAACAAATCAAATATCATGGAACCACAGTCAGGATCACACAAGATTTAGCAGCTTCCATGTTAAAGGATCAGAGGACTAAGAAAGAGAGATGCACTGGGAGAAGGGGGAAGGAAGAAAAAGAATGGGAAGGTCATCTCACATAAAAGAGGTGTGAAAGGAAGAGGTTTTATAATGGAGGGCAAGATGGTAGGTGGTGGTGGCAGGCAATACCTCATTCTAATCAGAATTGGCTCAAAGAGGGAATAATATAAACACTCAGTTGGATATAGAAATCTATCTTACCTTACAGGGAAATAGAAGGGAAAGGAGATTAGCAAAAGACAAGGGGATTAATAGAATGAATAGTGGATTAAGGAAGGTACTGAATTAAAGGAGGTAGTTGTCAGAAGCAAAACTAACTAACTTTTGAGGAGGGACAAGGGGGAGAGAGAGAGAGAGAGAGAGAGAGAGAGAGAGAGAGAGAGAGAGAGAGAGAGAGAGAGAGAGAGAGAGAGAGAGAAAAAGAAGAGAAGAAGAAGAAGAAGAAGAAGAAGAAGAAGAAGAAGAAGAAGAAGAAGAAGAAGAAGGAGAAGAAGAAGAAGAGGAGGAGGAGGAGGAGGAAAAAGATGATGATGATGAAGAAGAAGAAGAAAAAGAAGAAAAAGGCTGAATAGGGAAAAAATAAGATGGAAGTAAATATACAGTTAGTAATCTTAACTATGAATGTGAATGGTACAAACTCACCCATAAAATGGAAGCAGATAGTGGAATCATTAAAAACCAGAATCCAACAATATGTTGTTTACAAGAAATAACTTAAAACAGAAAGACACACAAAGAATAAAAATAAAGGGCTAAAATAGACTCTGTTATACTTCAGCTGAGGTAAAAAAAAGGAGGGGGATAGCAATCATGAGCTCAAAGTAAAAACAAAAATAGACCTAATTAAAAGAGATAAGCATGGAAATTACACTTTGCTAAAAGATACCATAGAAAATAAAGTAATATCATTACAAAAAACATATGCTCCAAATGGCATAGCATCTAAATTCTTAAAGGAAAAATTAAATGAATTACAGGAGGAAACAGAATTTAAAACTGCAACTTTCTAACCATAAAATAAACAAGAATGAAGTTAAGGAGATGAACAGAATTTTAGAAAAGTTAGCTATGATAGCTGTATGGAGAAAACTGAATGGGAATAAAAAGGAGTATAACTTTTTTTCATCAGTACATGGCACCTTCACAAAAAATTGACCGTGAATTGGGAATAAAAACCTCATCACCAAATACAGAAAAACAGAAATATTAAATGCATCATTTCCAGACCATAATACAATAAAAATTGTATTCAATAAAGGTCCATAGAAGCATAGATTAAAAATTAATGGAAAACTAAATAATCTAATCCTAAAGAATGAGTGGGTCAAACAACAAATCATAGAAACAACAAATAATTTCCTTAAAGAGAATGACAACAATGAGACAACATACCAAAATTTATGGAATGCAGCCAAAAGCAGTACTTAGGGAGAAATTTGTATCTTTAAACACATCAATAAAATTGAGAAAGAGCAGACAAATGAATTGTGCAAGCAACTAAAAAAAATAGAAAATAAAACAAATTAAAAACCCCCAATTAAACAACAAATTGGAAATCCTGAAAATCAAAGGAGATATTAATAAAATTAAAAGTAAGAAAAACATTGAACTAATAAATAAAATAGGAACTGGTTTTATAAAAAAAAAAGTGGATAAATCATTGGTTAATTTGATTTTTTTAAAGAAGAAAACCAAATTACCAGCATCAAAAATGAAAAGGTAAATTTACCACTAATGAACTGGGAAATAAACCAATTATTAGGAGGTATTTTGCTCAATTATATGCCAATAAATCTGACAATCTAAGTGGAATGGATTAATATTTACAAAAATATAAATTACTCAGATTAACAGAAGAGGAAATAGAATACATAGGTAACTCTGTCTTAGAAGAATAAGTTGAATAAACCATCAAAGTACTTCCTAAGGAAAAAAAAATCCCCATGACCAAATGGATTCACAAATGAATTCCATAAAACATTAAAAAAAGATTTCAAATACTATATAAACTATTTGGAAAAACAGGTGAAGAAGGAGTCCTATCAAGTTCCTTTTATAACACAAATATGGCACTGATACCTAGATGAGGAAGAGCAAATACAGAGACAGAAAACTATAGACCAATTTCCCTAATGAATATTGATGCAAAAGTTTTAAAGTACTAGTAAGGAAATTGTAGCAATGTATCACAAAGGTCATACATTATAACCAGGTGGGATTTATACCAGGAATGCAGGGCTGGTTCAATATTACAAAAACTATAGGCATAAATAACCATATCAATAACAAAATGAACAAAATTATATGATTATCTTAAAAGATGCATTTTGACAAAATACAGCACTTATTCCTATTAAAAACCTTAGAATGCATAGGACTAAATGGAGCCTTCCTTAAACATGTTAAGTAGTATCTATCAAAACCATTAGCAAGCATTATCTGTAATGGGAAGCTTGTCCAGATCAGGGGTAAATTAAAGATGCCCATTATCACCACTATTATTCAATATTGTTCTAGAAGCACTAGCTATAGCAATAAGAGAACAAAAACCAATTGAAGGAATCAGAATAGGCAATAAGGGGAGAAAATATCACTTTTTTACAGATGATATAATAGTATACTTAGAGAATCAACTAAAAAAAACTAATTAAAATACTTCAGCAAAGTGGCAGCATATAAAAATTGTTGTTGTTTAGTTGTTTTCAGTCATGTCTGACTCTGTGACCTTTTGATATAAAATAAGCCCACATAAATCATTAGCATGTCTACATATTAACAATAAAGTCCAGCAGGAGGAGACAGAAAGAGAAGTTCCATTTAAAATACCTGCAGACAATATAAAATACTTGGGCCAAGAGAAACCAAGGAACCACATGAACATATTTACAAAATGCTTTTCACACAAATTAAGTCAGAACAAAATAATTGGAGAAATATTAATTGCTTATAGGTAGGCTAAGCCAATATAACAAAAATGACAATTCTACCTAAATTAAGTTACTCATTCAGTGCCATACAAATCAAATTACCAAAATATTATTTCATAGAGGTAGAAAAATAATTTAAAAATTTACCTGGAAGAACAAAAGGTCAAGAATATCAAGGGAATGAATGAAAAAAAATACAAAGGAAGGTAGTTCAGCAGTTCCAGACCTCAAACTATATTACAGAGCAGTAATCATCAAAGCAATCTGGTACTGGCTAAGAAAAATAGTGGATCAGAGGAATAGATTAGGTACACAATACACAGAGGTAAATGGCCATAGTAATCTAGAGTTTGACAAACCCAAAGACCCAAGATTTTGGGATAAGAACTCACTATTTGACAAAAATTGTTGGGAAAACTGGAAAGTAGTTTGGCAGAAACTAGGTATAGATCAACATCTCACATTGTATACTGAGATAAGGTCAAAATGGGAACAAAATTTAGACATGAAGGGTGATATAAACAAATTGGGGGAGCTTGGAATATTTTACCTGTCAGATCTATGGATAAGGGAAGAGTTTATGACCAAATAAGACAGAGAACATTACAGCATGTAAAATGAATATTTTTATATATAAAATTTAAAAGATTTTGCATAAACAAAACCAGTGCAGCCAAAATTAGAAGGAAACTGAGAAAAAATTTTATAGTAAATTTCTCTGATAAAGGCTTCATTTTTCAAATTTTTAAAGAATTGAGTCAAATTTCTAAAAAATACAAATCATTCTCAAATTGATAAATGATCAAAGGATATGAACAGATAGTTTTCAAAAGAAGAAATTAAAACTAGCTAAAGTGATATGAAAAAATGCTCTAAATCACTATTGATTAGAGGAATGAAAATTAAAACAACTCTGAGGTACCATCTTAAACCCATTAGATTGGCTAATTTGACAGAAAAGGAAAGTGGCAAAAGTTGGAAGGCATGTGGAAAAATAGGGACACAAGTGCATTGTTGGTAGAGTTGTGAACTGATCCAGCCATTCTGGAGAGCAATTTGGAATAATGCCCAAAGGGCAATCAAACTGAGCATAGTGTATACTCTTTGACCCAGCAATAGCACTATGAGATCTATGTCTCAAAGAGATCAAAGAAAAAGAACCTATGTGTGTAAAATATTTATAGCAGCTCTTTTTGTGGTGGCAAAGAATTGGAAATTGAGGGGATGCCCATCATTTGAAGGAATGGATGAACAAGTTGTGATATATGTTTGTGATGGAATACTATTGTGCTATATGAATTAACAAGCAGGATGCTTTCAGAAAAACCTGGAAAAACTTACATGGACTGATGCAAAGTAAAATGAGCAGAAACAGGAGAACATTGTACACAGTAATAGCAATAGTGTTCGATGATCAACTGTGAATGACATATTTATTGTCAGAAATATGTTGATCCTAGACAATTATGAAGGACTTATGAGGAAAATTGATATCTACTTTAGAGAAAGATCTGATAGAGTTGGAATGTAGATTGAAACATACTTAAAAAAAACTTTCTTCATTATTCTTTTTTTTCAGTCTATGTTTTCTTTTACAACATGGCTAATATGGAAAAGTTTTGCAAGATTGCACATATATAACCTATATTACATGGCTTGCCTTCTCAGGGAGGGAGGAGGGAAGGAGTAAGAAAATTTGGAACTTGAAATTTTAAAAAATGAATGTTAAAAATTTTTGTTTACATATAATTGAGAAAAAATAACATAAAAATTAAATGTAAAAAAGAAAAATACAAATGGTAAGACAAAAATAAAAGAAAGAACTGTGTGATTCACCTTTTGTATGTGATATTTATTTTTCTTTGGTATTTCATATTAGGTTCTTTGGATAACATTCACAAAATTAGTTTTTAAATTAAAAAGTGCTTTATTGCAAAAGATACATTTTCTTAAGCTCAATAACCTGGAAGTCATAACCATGGAATGGCAAGAGTGTAGACCTCTCCATGCTAAAACATCATTTTCATGAGATATTGAGTCATGAAGTTGATACTATATGTGTGTGTGTGTGTGTGTGTGTGTGTGTGTGTGAATTGGTGTTAAGTGACTTTCCCAGGGTCACACAGTTAGTATCAAGTGTCAGAAGCCAGATTTGAATTCAGATCCTCCTGACTGCAGGACCAGTGCTCTATCTGCTGTAGTATGTGCCTTGGCCACACCCTGGTAAAACCCATCTTGGCAGATGGGTTAAACCAGGTTGAAAGTAACTGAAAAGTCTCAAACCCTTTGGTGAATTAGGAGGATGTCTACCCCAAGCATGTGAAGGCGTCCCCCTGAGAGGATGCGTAGATGAGAACACCTAGCTGCCCCGATACTGTATTTCAAGGAATCATACTGCATTAGAGAGATAGCTGAAAAAGGGACAGGATGATATCGTGTCATCCTCAAATAGCCATTAAAAAATTCTATTGGCTTGGAAAACTTATTCTTCAGGATATAATTTTCCTTTCTTTTCTATGTCATTTGTTATCCTCATGAATGTTTGGGAAGAGATTAGACCAAATATTGGCAAAGTCTTGTTAGGAAGGCAAGGCGAGATAATTATAATTGCTATTCTGTGTTCTAGCATGTGGAAGAAGAGTAAGTGGGGAAGACTCACTAACAATCTGTTTGTAATTCATTAAGTATAGTTTACTTCCTTCCATTTCTATGCTGTATAATGATATCTTATGTCACCATGGAAGAGGAAAAGCCTTTTTTCCCATGATCCCACAAAACAAAAACAACAACAACATGAAAGAACATTCTTCTACTCTAAGCATTCTGGAAAAAAGTTTGGAATTATGTCAAAAATTGAGTAAAATATATATACCCTTTGACTCAGGGATCCTATGTCTAATTTCTCTCTCTTTCTCCCCTTCTCCCTCCCTCCTTTCTTCCATCTGTCTTTCTCTTTCTCTGTCTCTGTCTCTCTTTCATGTATATATTCACACATACATACACATATATGCCAATATATACACATATATATCAAATGAGTTAACATGTTAAGTGCTTTACAAATTATCACACAGATACATATACACACATACACACACAGAGTGTGGTTCTAATTAGTGTAAACAATGAATCCTGTGAAGTGGTAACATTATTCTAAATTGTACTAAATATTTCCATTGGGATCGATGACCATATTTTAGATAATTATAACTTGAAATGGTGCAAATTCAATTACATATGATTACTTCATGGGATTCGTTATTAGCACTAATCAGAACCATAATTATGGGAGTTAACAATAGAAAAATAAAGATGGCCTGACTGAAGTGAATTTACTTAAAATTGTTCTCTATTTATGGGGAGCTAGCCCCCAGAAATATTTTGACTTTTATGTTTCAGTAATATCTTAGCATTGGTGTTTTTAACTTATGTCCATGGCCTTTTTAAAAAAAATTATAAATGGTCAACATTGGCTGTATATAATGATTTCTCTTTGGTTCATAACAACAGCTTGTGTTTATAAAGCCTGTCATTGGACATGATGCTTTTTTTCCCCTAAAGGTTGCTCAATAACTTTGCTTGGAAAGGGTCTCCATGTGTCACAGAATGAAATAAGCAGAACTAGGAAAATAATACATACAATGACTACAATAATGTAAATAAAAAGAACCTAAAATGTAGCCAAGTGCTAAGTAATTGGAACAACTAAACTTGGCTCCAAAGAAGTGAAAAAGCAATTCATACCTTTCAGTGGAAATGAGGTAGACTGTGGGTACCCAGAGGTCGACATGGTCACAGCTACAATCATTATGTCATTTGATTTTGCTTTAGTTGTTTTACTTAATCACAAGGCAGGGCTCATTTGATATGGGTGTGATAAAGGCAGGAAGTATATCCAGAAATTACTGTAATATAACAACAAAAGCCACAAAAATATTTCATATTTTTTGACTTCCCCAATGCTGATTAAAATAGCAGCTTCTTTTCTAATTTTTCTCTGAAAATCAAATTTTCTGTAGTGAAAACTTTATCTTTTTAGACTGATTAGAAGGTGATTTGTGTCTTATCTCATTACTTTTTTTTCCTGTCATCATATTTAATGGATGAGTCATTCACAGGATACTGACCAGGTAAAAACAGCTACCAAGAGAGAATGGCACACAGTGGCAGTGGTAGTAGTAGCTGTGTGGCTTGAGATTGAACTTGTCTGCACGTGGAAGGGGCCATTTATAAGGGTTAGCCATCTTTTGTGCTCCTAGGTTCTCTTCAGTATGTAGGAACACTACTGATAGCTGTTCATGCTGCTGTTACTGCATAGACCATTTGTGTTTGAGTATACTGTTGATGCAAATTCTTGCTTTCACCAAAGCACAAACAAGGGAACTGCTATAATTTCATTTATCTGTGAAATAAACTTACCAGTTGCATTTTTGAACATATGTGAATACTGCTTATTTCCGTGACTTTAAAAGATCTAAAATTTACTCTTGCCTCTAATAAACGTAAAATGGGTCTGAGGTCATAAAGCCCTAACTTGGCCCTGGCAAGACCCAACATTTAGTCCCATTTTAAAAATTATACCCCTATGTGAAGAGGCAACATGGAGTAATGAATAGAGAATCATCCTTGGAGTCAGGAGTCAGACTTGGTCCTGAGACCTGCCTCTGATATATGACTAGAGATGTTACTTAAATTCTCAGTGTCCCAGGCAGTTCTTATAGAATCAGGGACTCAGAAGTAGAAAGGATCTCTTCAGAGATACTCTAGTCCAACCCACTCATTTCACACATTAGGATACTGAGGCCCAAGAAGGTGAAGTCATTTGTTAAAGAGTACGTGTTATAAATGACAAAGAAAGAATGAGACCCCAAGTTGTGCATCTCTGAATTCTGTGTTCTTTCTATTGTACCATCCCACCTCTGTCTTTTTTGAGGGGACAGTTAAGTGTCACAGTGGGAAGAGATCTTGGTGTCAGGAAAATCTGATCTCAAATCTGGCTTCAGATATCTTCTAGCTGTGTGACCCTGGGCAAATCACTTAACATTTGCTTGCCTCAGTTTCATCATCTGTCAAATAGGGATAATAGTAGCACCTACCTCCCAGGATTGTTATAAGGATAAAAAGAGATAATAATTACTAAGTGCTTAGCATAGGGACTGGAAGATAGTATGTGCTATATAAATGTTATTTATATTATTATGATATTTCAATATAACTTATTATATATAACATAAATGAAAATATAATATATAATTATTAGATAATTATTATTTTCCACCAAGACCATAAATAACAGATGAATTCATGATTGGCATTGGTGGAAGAAGTTTTACATGGGGAATGTCCTTTATAGATGTCACCAAAAGTCTGAACCAAAACAAAACACTCCCATATCTTGTATACTAATTAAAAGTATGGTAAGACAGGCCATTTTCATAGGGTCTGGTACTGAATCTGTCAATATGATTTAAGATGAAGATTGGCATTCCTATGTAAACGATAAATCAGGGAATACACATTGTGATAAAAGATGTATTGTTGTGAGGATTGCCTCTCATTTCTCCACCCCCAACTTCCCAAAACTATGTCAAAGGTTTCAGAACACAACTGAGATATCTTTGTTTAAATGTCTGGATTTCCAAAAATCTGAGCAGTCCTATAATATCTAAACACATGCAAAGTACATTCTCTGGAAGCCTGGGAAAATACAAATGGGTAATCATATATCTTTCACGTGTGTGATCAACAGGCAGGCAGACTTGACCACCAGTTCCAAATTCCAATTGGAAACAGGCCATTCAGTGATCTGGTCCAAACCTGTCATGTCAGCAAATACACTCTGTGCTTCACACGAAGGGGCTCGGAATATCACATTCCTTCCTTTTTAAGAGTGTCAGATGTGGAGCTGTCATAGGGAAACAATATACTATGTGTCTTCAGACCCTCTGTACCAAATCCAGACAATCAAAACATTTATTTAAATCACTGATTACAGCACAGATATACAATGCAATAATCTGCTCATTTTTCAGTTGTATGAAGAATTTTATAAGGGGGGAGGGGGAGATGACACGGATGATTACAATGGAATGAAAAAAAAATTAAATGAGAGGAAAGACGCCAAGATATCAAGCCTAAACCATCTGGCTCAGAGATGCTTTTTAAAGTGAATCTTTAATATGATGTGTGTGTATGCGTGTGTATGTGTGTGTGTGTGTGTGTGTGTGTGTGTGTGTGTACATATGCACACACTAATTTGAATGGGATCTGTTTTTATGTCCCTTCCGATATAAGATTCCCTCAAAAAGGTCAAGCCAGAATGAACGAAACATTTTTAGGAAAGATTGCATATTTTAGTACATTGTTATTGCTTTGCTTATCAAAAATTCTCATAGAATCAGATAGTGTGAGGTACTGGTTTTTCTTCTCTTTTTTTCCTTTAAAAAAGGGGAGCAGAGAAGAAATATTTCTCTCCTTGCACATAAGCTCTTGACTTTTGTTTTATAATGCATTCTTCTTTGTTCCTGCAGTCAGGCTCCGGAGGATGCTAGAAGGTTACTTGTCATATGGAACACAATTTGATAAGTGAAGGGCACATCTGCAAATGTTACTATGGATCACAAATGGTAAAAATTCAATGAAGAATTGTGGGAAAAGAAAAGCAGGGTAAGGGCAAAGGGATTATCCCAGATATGGGAGAAATTTGGCAGGATAGGAGATTAGATAGCAGAACAATATTGTTTTACAACAAGTCCAAGGAACAATTGTGTCACTGTGAAAGTGAAGGTATTAGTTGACCAGCCATCACATTCCTGAGGAAACCACAATCCGGCTTCAGTTATAGACTAATGATCCTAGATAATGAATGATGAAGAAGGGAAGAAAAGAGGATGAGATACTAGAGCTAGCTCCAGAAGAGAGAGGTATACTGGTAGGCACAGAACCCAAGGTAGTCAAAGACAGAAAACCATTATAGGGTGTGTAAGCTTTCCCATACAAAACACTTGGGGAAAAGTAACCCCAATACATTAATTCTAGTAGGTTTTCTCTTCAAGAGAGCCAAACAATTTGCTAGAATCTTGAAAGAGTTAGAGAGGAATTTGCTTCAAGGGGATTATATATACCCAGGTTCTCCATGGCAGCAGGCCCAAGCCAGGATTTCTTGCAGGTGTTAGCCATCAGAGTACAGCTGTGTCAGCTGGGGACAATATTGTAGAGGTTACAAAGAGTATACGTGTCTTCTTTCAGAAGTCTCAAACGGTCACTTCTGCTTAACCCCCAAACAGCCCTGACTTTTAAAGATGTTCAATTAAAAGCAAATTTTATGAACTTTGTGGTTTCTAAAAATATCATGCTTGCTTCACAACTAAATATATCCTCTCTTCATTTTGTGAGTCAACACCACTGAATCAATGACTGTGCCTACTTGAAAAATGGAGTTGTTTCCCAAGTGGACCTGTTTGTGGCAAAGGCATTTTTCTATGTTACTAATCCAGTGGAACACATTTCTAAGAAATTCCCCATTTCCCTGAAGGAAAAGGAATATTTCAAAGTCTTAAGGAGAAGGGAATTGGGCTTCTCTTGTTTTTGAGTATCTCTGACCCCTGCTTTAAATAGTCTCATACTCTTTTTATCTTCTTCCCTAACAGCCATCTTTGCCAGAGCTCTTGCCAAGTGAGACAGTCTTTTTGTGTCTTTCCAAACCACAAACGCTCAATTTATCCTTTGAGGAAAAAAAAGAAACTCACAAAAAAACTTTCCAGAATGTAGCTGTTAATTCAATTTTGTCACATCCCTCTGATAAGTTCCGTAGAACATCTATCCTTCCCCTCTGCAAAAACATAGTTGGTTTTATTATCATCATCATTTATTTTACTTCTCCACTAGGTTTCCAAGTGACAGCTAGGGGCCCCTTCCAGCCAATCATCTGTCCTTTCAACAGAACATCTGTGATGCTTAAAATTCTGTGGTGGTGGCAGAGGGAACAGAAATGAAGCCATTAATATGAAAGATATTTCAGAAGTTGAATCAGTTGAACTTAGTAGTGTGGCAAGTAAAGGTAAGGTAAGGGTCAAAGTAGACTCCAGGGTTTTGAATTTGAGTGACTAAGAGGATAGAATGGAGCTTCCATCAATGGAGATAGGGAAACATACAAACAAATAAACACATATATACAAAGACATAAATATATACATATACATATACATAGATACACATAGAAAAAGACAGAGACATAGAAACAGAGACAGAGATATTTAAAGATAGGCATAGATAGATATAGAAATGATTTTTTGGGAGGGGTGGGAACGATGAGTTGTTTTGTAGACCTGGGCAGCTAGGTAGTGCTATGGGTAAGAGTGCATTATTCAGACTCAGAAAGACCTGAGTTCAAATCCTGCCTCAGATATTTACTAGCTGTATGACCTTGGACAAGGCATTTGCCCTCTCTTACTCTTAGTTTTCCTCATCTGTAATTAACTCACATGGTTGTTTGAGGGTCAAATGAGATAATATACATAAAGTGCTTTGTAAACCTTAAAGTGATATATAAATGGTAGGTATCATTGTTCAACCTTTAGCTGTGTCTTTGTATAACTGACATTTAGAAGGGAGTCAAGCCATGGATATATAGCTTGGAACACTCTCCAATTAAGGGTATAGAGATCAGAAATACAACGTTAATCTAATAATTCTTTCCAATAGACTGACACTATTTAGGGGGTTGTAAAGATAAAATCCTACCCCAGTAAGTATAATTCTAGCCTATTCTGAGGAGAGCACCACAGTCAACCTCTTGGCCCTAATTTCTTGCTCCCCTCCTAGCAGGAATCAAGGTTTCTACTGGAGAAGGGTGGGAGAGGAGAATCTAGAGATATCTTTCATACCTTATGCATCCCACACATAGACAGACCCATGTGAACATATATAGAGTACATGGGCAGCTCCGTTTCTCTCTCTGTTTCTGTCTCTGTGTCTTTGTCTGTGTCTCTCTGTCTCTGTGTCTCTGTCTGTCTGTCTCTGTTTCTGTCTCTCTCTCTGTCTCTCTTTCTCTCTCCCCCCACCCCCAACTTTGTGGAAGATATCATCGCAATTTTCTACATTCTCTGACCAGTTCTTCACCTGTAATTGTATACCAGCTAACTGGCCTCCCTCTTCTGTCCCATGCATTCCATCCTCCAATCAGCAATCAAAATGACTGAAAGTAGGAAGATGTTGTCCACTGTCCATTCCATAAATTTCCAGTTTTTTCCCTATTGCCTTTAACATCAATTATAAAATCCTATGTTTGGTTTTAAAGCCCTTCATAACCTGGCCCTTCCAGCTTTCCCATTCTTACACCTTAATACCCTCCATTTACTCTATGATCTAGGGATACTGGACTCCTTGATGTTCCTTAACAAGACTCTCCATCTCCTGTGTCTGTTCATGTTCACTGCATATCCGCCATGCCTAGAATTCTCTCCCTCCTTGTGTCTGCCTTCTAGCTTCCTTCAGCTAAGATCTCACCTTCTGTAAGATGCCTTTCCCAGTCCCCTTTAACACTAATACCTTCTTCTGGGATAATCTCCAAATTATCCTGTGTATATCTATGTGTCCATAGTTTGTCTGCAGCTAAGTGGTACAGTAGAAATAGAGCTAGTACTGAGATGAAGAAGATGTGAGTTCAAATACTTGTTAATGATGGGCAAATCAAATTACTTAACCTCAGCCTGCTTTGTTTCCTCATCTGTAAAATGAGGATAATAATACAACCTACCTCCTGGGGTTGCTGTGAGGATCAAATGAAATAATATTTTTAAAATGCTTAGCAAATCTTAAAGTGCTATATAGATGGTAGCTATTATTGCTGTTTCCTCATTAGATTGGAAGCTTCTTGAGGGCAAGGGATTGTTTTTTACTTTCTTTATATTCCCAGCACAACACAGTGCCTGGCACATAGTTGGTGCTTAATAAATGCTTGTTGATTTGAGTTCATTTCCAGTTCTCATTCCCAAGGTCCCTAGGGTGCATTTGATGTATTTAGCATTACCACTCTGAAAAGGCTGTGAGCACAGGCTGGCAGATGTATACTACTTGGGAACTAGACTTAAAGATAAGTTCAGATTTAGAAATTAGCCAACAAACAAAGGACGTTTCTAGTCACAGTAGCTTCTGAAGACTATTGACTAATAGGTGACAGGGTTATGGTCTGCATTTTGGAGGAAGCATCCACATTGACAACACACAGTTCCTTAAAATATTGAAGTATGCAGTTTATTGGGCAAATAGACTAAACCTGGATATTCAAACACAACAACAATCTTGTTAAAATAATGTCTTCTTAAGACATCATTAAAAACCCAAAAAACTTGAACAAATGCTGACTTTATCAAATGGCTCCTCTGTCCACTTTCATGAGAGAGAAGCTCAGATATTCAGTCTCAGTTATAAATAATTTATAGTAACTAAGCTAATGAAACCATCTCTAATAAGAACTTTCATCAGTATCCAACTCACACATCCTAGGAACCCAGCTATGTTTGATTAAATATAAAATAGATACTAATGATTTTTGTTATTTTTGATCCTCTTAGCATTCATGAGCATTTTAGTGTAGTGCTCAGTACCCTGCTGAGACTTCCCCAGTCTGAATAGAGAAGGCCAACTCATAGTAAGACAATGAGATTACAGGATATAGTCATGATGGAGGAAATAAGAGAGGGTCAGAAGGCAGACCTGGAACAAGAAGGGACAGTCTACTCGTTGGGCCTAGAACCAAAGGAGGTCAAAGACAGAAATGTTCCATATGTAACCTAATACTCCTAGAAGAACGTATTTGTTTGTTTTTTGTTTGTTTGGTGTGTGTGTGTGTGTGTGTGTGTGTGTGTGTGTGTGTGTGTGTGTG
>NW_020954639.1:3517559-3538496 GCF_900497805.2 Vombatus ursinus
TGTGTGTGTGTGTGTGTGTGTGTGTGTGTGTGTGTGTGTGTGTGTGTTTTGGTGATAATAAAGAACTGTGAACAAATTGGTTGCCCATTGACTGGCAAATTGCTGATCAAATCATAATCTATGAATGTAATGGAAAAGTATTGTTCTGTAAGAAATTGTGACTATGAGGAATTCAGAGAAACATGGGAAGACATGAATTGATGCAGAGTTAAGCTGAACTAGGAAAACAAGATATTCAAGGGCCATTATAATGTAAATGAAGAGACCACTAAAATGAAGATGAACTCTGTTTAATATTCAGTCAATCAAAAGCATTTATTAAGCACTTATTATATGCCAAACACTCTGCTAAGTGCTGGGGATATAAAGAAAGACAGAAACCCTAGAAGAGCTGATATTCTAATGGGGGAGGTGTCATGTCAGTAACTAGGTATACAGATTTATAGAGTAGATGGAGGTAATCTCATAAAATTGTAAAATCCTTGAGATTAGGAACTGTCTTTTGCCTCTTTTTGTATCCTCAGTGCTTAGCACAGTGTCCGGTGCATAGTAGGTACTTAATAAATGTTTAATGATTGATTGAAAGGAAGGCATTATTAGTAGTTGAGGGGGTACCAGGAAAGGCCTTATTGCAGAAGGTAGGATTTGGTCAGGGACTTGGTGAAAGTCAGAGAAACTGAAAGGAAGAAGTGAGAGGGAAGAGCATTCAAGGCATGGGGGGAAGGGGGAGCGAGGACAGCCAGTGCAAAGACATGGAGACTGGAGATTAAATGAAGAATTTGAAGATTTGAAGAACAGTGCATCTAGATTTTATAGTTTGTGGAAGGGAAAGAAATGTGAGACTGGAAAAGTAAAAAATGATCAGGTAGAGAAAAGGTCTATCTATTATTAAATGGAGATAATTACTTTGTGGTAATAGAGAACAACAATATGCTGTTATTCTAATAAGCAAGATTATCAAGACCGATCTTAGCCCATGAGAAGATACATTGAAAAAAAAAAGAACCCCCTGCCTTTTCTTGGAAAAGGTGGAGGACTATGGGTGCAGAAGGTTACATTCATTTTCAGGGGCAGTCACTGTGTAGATTGATTTTGTTTAACTTTTTCTTTGATGCAAGTGAGGCTAGTGGGCCAGGGAGGAAAGAGAAGGTGATATTTCCAGAAATGACTGGTGCAAAAACAAAAGGCATACATTTTCAAAATTTTAAAAAGCAGTCAAGAAAAGAAAACTATTAAAGAGAACAAGCCTGCCAGAGAGAGTTTGAAATAACATTGCAAATTGTCTTTTAAAAATCATGTGTCAGCTGTGCGGCCCTGGGCAAGTCACTTAACCCCAATCGCCTAAAAAAAAAAAAAGAAAGAAAGGAAAAATCATTTGTCCTATAGAAAATCACACAAAAGGCTTTCCCCCCACTTTCCACAGAATCATTGTTTCATGTGACTCTTAACAGTGGATTCTAAGAATAATATTATCTTGTCTAACTCATATCTGAACAGGAATCTTCTCTATCTGGGTCCTCAGTTTCCTCCTCTGTAAAATTAAGGAATTGTACTAGACTATTTCTAAATTCTATATCACTTATGAATCCATAATACAATGATCCTTGATAACTGGTCATCCAGATTCCATGGGAAGGCCTGCTCTGATAGGAAATCCCTTTCCCAAAACAACTCATTCCACTTTCATACTACTCAGATTAGTAAGTTTTTCTTTCTATCAAGCTAAAATTGCTCCTCTGTAACTCTCCCCAGTCCTCCAAGTTCTCTAAGGCCAAGCAAAGGAAGTATATAATTCTTCTTCCATAAGACAGTCCTTAAAATACTTGAAGACGGATATTATGATCTCCCTGTTTGCTCCTTCCCCAGGTTAAAAAAATTCCTGGTACCTGCAACCAATGAACATACAGGAGGTTTTTGAGTGCCCTCACCAACTTGGTTACCCTCTGCTGGAGGGAATCCAGATCATCAATGTCTGTCCTAAAATATGGTGCCTAGAAATGAATACACTATTCAGGAGTGGTCTCGCCAGGACCAGATGACATCATATCATACTGTTGACATATTTTGAACTTGCCATCCTAATCCAGTTCCTTATTCACATGAATTGTTGACTAGACAAACCTCCCACATCTTGTACGCAAGTAGTTGATACTTTAAATATGACTTCCTGTGTGTGCGCACTTCCTCCACTGATATAGATCTCCACCATCTATATAATTTTCACGAATTGATGTGGCTAAAAAAATAATTTTTTAGTCATGAGTTTCTCTAAACTCGTCCTTGGATGGCAGGTAGTCATTTTTGTTGAAGGTGGAACAACGCATTGAGTGATGGCTCTGGGGTCAAAAAGACCTGAATTCAAATCCAAATTCAGACATTAGATGTCGGCAAGTTACTTAACTCCTGTCTGCCTCAGTTTCCTCATCTATAAAAAAGAATATAATAATTCTGCTTACCTCCAAAGGATTGTTGTGAGTATAAAATGAGATTATATTTGGAAAGTGCTTTGGAAATTGAAAAATACTATATAAAACGCTATCACTGTCATCATCATCATCATCATCATCATCATCAAATTACAATAGTTAATTTGACTTTAATTTCTAGTGAAATGTAAGTATATTTTATTAAACAGATAGTTTATGATCATGGAATCATAAGATTTAGAACTGGAGGAGACTTTAGTCTCTTCATTTTATGGTTGATGAAACTGAGACCCAGAGATGTTAAGTTAATTGTTCCCAGATGTCACTGACAGAAAGGGGAAGAATTGGGTTTTGAACCCCTATCCTCTAACTACAAATCCAGTATTCTCTCGACCACATGACATGATTTCACATGCTGGTAAATTATATTTTGAGTTTATAGTTAATAAAACCCATTTTAAATAAAAAACTCTTAATAAAGTCTTTTTCACATGAGCTTCTGTCTAATCATATATGTTCTGTCTTGGTCTCATAATTGATTAAAAAAAACCTTATGGACAGGTTTCTATATGTATGTCTATTTTCTTTAATCTTATTGGTCATGGGCCATTGTTTCTCTATTTATTGTGGTAATTTTGAATAGAATCAAATATATTATCTATCCCTCCAAGCTAAGTGTTAGCTTTTGAATGCAACAGTTCAATTAAAATAATTTATTTAGGGCCTACTGTGTGAAGAAAACTGTTCTAGGAAGTGGGAGAGATGACAGAGTTTGAATAAAGCACATTCTGAATTCATAGAGATTATGACCTTGCAGAAGAAAGCAGCACAATCACTAATAACTGTAATACCCAACAATATATGATAATTACAAAGGGGAGGTGCAAAGTGCTATGTGAGATTCAAAAGGGAAGATTGTCAAGTGAAGGGATCAGGAACATCTTCCTGGAAGAAATGACACTTGAGTTGGGTTTTCAAGAAGAGGTAGAAATTCAGCCAATAAGTCCTAGAGGAAAGGGAAGGCATTCCAGGCATTGACCCCAACATGAACAAAGGCTTGGAGTCAGAAAGTCGGCAGGCACTATCACTAGGGGTAGTTTGTCTGAAGCAGAGAATATATGGAAAGGATAGACTGGAAAGTTAGAGCACAGCCATATTTTGGAGGAATAATTGATTTTAAACTTCATTTGTTAGGATTGGGGGGCCACGTATTCAGTTTCATATTGGATCTACTGCCTGCTTTCTAGTAGGACTTTTGTTTGATTTCAAGCCCAGTACATTCACAATAACATATATTGCTATCTTAGAAGACAAGCAGTATGGATTTAAAAAAATAAAAACAAATGAAAAAACAACTACCTTGAAACCAGGTAGTATTCAAGTCCTGCTCCTAATACATGCTGGCTGGCTATGTGACATTGGGCAAGTAATGTAACTTCTCATTGCTCTAGGCAGCTTTCTAAGGTATACAAGCTGCAATCATAGAGTGAGTTCCTCACCAGAAACCCCTTACACCAGTGAAATCACAGGTCTAGTCTTGATCCTCACTCTGTTGGAACCAGACCTGGAAAGGACTATTTTAAAAGAAAACAAAAACAGCCTCACTCTATTAGAGATTTTAAAGATATTTCCTATTGATATCTTGGTATCCCTCAGAGGAAAGAATTTAGGAAGAATCTCAAAGACCACAAAATGCTTTAGAAAGAGGTGAATGAGTTTTGGATTAGAATGAGAAACAATGGATTGCAAGCAGGCTAAATATCTCCATTTCCTTCAACCATTCCTCAGATGATCATTTCCAGACCCTCCACTATCTTAATCACTCTCTCTTGGTCCAGTTTCAGTTTATAAATGTGGTGCCCAGACCTGAACATAGTTCTCCAGATGTTGTCTGAGTAGCTCAAAATATAGCGAGTCTATGACCTCCCTGTTTCTGGACAATATACTTCTATTAATAGAGTTGAAGATCACGTCAACATTTTTGGCAACCATATCACATTGTTAGCTCATATGAGCTTGCAGGCAACTAAATCTCTAGGTCTTATTTGCACAGTGTGGTATAGTGGATTGAGGGCTGGGCTTGGAGTCAGGAAGATTAAGTTCAAATCTCATCATAGATGCTTACTGGGTATGTGATCACGGACAGCTCTCTTTAAAGTATTAATAATACCTAACTCAAAGGATTGTTGTGAGGCTCAGGTGATATATGGCATATACTCTGCAAGTATTAAAGTACTATATGAATATCAGCTATCATTCTTTCATTTATCTCCTCTGTACTGTATTTGAATAATTAGAGTCATAGAACCATAGAGATCATCTAGCATGAGGGTTCTTAAACTGGGGTCAGTGGACCACCCCAAGGGATTTGTGGGTAGATTTCAGGGAGTCTGTGAGGGGGAAATTATATCTTTAATCCTATAAATTTGATCTTATGTATTTAAAAACATTCTAAAAAGGGATGCATAGGTTTCACCAGAGGAGTGAAACACAATAAAGAGTCTCCGGTCTATTCCAAGTTTCTTATTTTATAGAAAAAGGAATTTTAGTCAGTAGAGGTTAAATGATTTCCCTAAGGTGCACTGGTAGTAAATGGCAGAGTTTAGATTTGAACTAATTTTCTGCAGGAGGCCTTTCTCAATCTCCTAGGCTGTTAACATGCCTTCCCCTCTAAGATGATCTTCCATTTCCTTTGTATATACCTTATATGTATGTAGTTATTTACATGTTGTCTCTCCCATTAGAATGTGAAACCCTGGATAGAATGGACTGTTTATACCTTTTGTTGTTTGCATGGTGCCTAATACAATTATTATTCAGTCGTTTCAGTTTTGTCTGACTCTTCATGAGCCCATTTGAGGAGTAGTTTGCCATTTCCTTCTCTAGCCCATTTTACACAAGAGGAAACTGAGGCAAACAGGGGTAAGCAACCTTCCCAGGGATCGCACAGCTAGTATGTGTCTGAGTCCAGGTCTTCCTAACTCCAGGGCCAGGCCTCTATCCACCACACCATCTAGCTGCCCTGCTTAGTACATAGTAGGTACATAATAGATGTATGTTGAGTTAACTGACTGAACCCCGATCCTTTGATTCCAAATCTGTCACTCAGATCATAATCGGGAAGATGGGGCAAGTCTTGCTGAGCTATATTCCCTACTTGTATTCTTCCCTCAAGACCTGTCCCAAAGGCGATAACTTCTGGCCTACCCAGAGGTAAGCCTAACACACTCCAAACTTAACTGCTTCCCAGGGATGTTATTGGGGTTAATGCTTACAAACTCCATCCAGCTTCTTGAACAACTCCTGCATTTCTCTTTTGTTCAATCAGTGATGCAGTTGAGATTTTGAGTTCCATTTATCCTACTCTCAGCCCAGTGCTTTCTCTAGACCAGCTGTCTTTCTTATCAGCAACATCTGAAATTCAGTGCCAGGCCCAGTCGTAATGCTTTAAAATGTCATAATGGGCACCAAGCAGTAAGGTCTGAGACCAAGAAAGCTAGCCAGCTAGGTTGTTTCATTTGCATTTTATGTATCCAAAATGGGTGCCATAAGAGCTGTCTTAGCAAGACATTCGCAACATAAAGTGGATGGTGTTTTTTAACTCTGATCAAGCTACATACCAGGAAGGAAAAAAAAAAAGTGTCCTCAAAGAATGCTGCTTTATCATACAGTTGCCAGCCCTCTATGGCATCTTGGTGCTATAGGTTAAAAAAACAAAAAACAAAAAAAAAACTTTTCTCCCCTCCTCATTGGGTTGCTAGCATCAGGCACCTCCCCTCCCTTTTTCCTCAGTTTAACTTTGGTTGTTTATGTATGCATAACCTGTACAGCTGTGAAAAAATAACTTCTCCCTTGTAGGAGCTTAAGGTGGATAAATCTTTGATGTACATTGGTAAACTATTCTAATCTTTGTAGGCCCTGTCTGAGATATCAACTCTTTAATATGCATTCCTCTTGGAAAGCTACACAATTGATCTTGTAAAGATCCGAGTAAATCTTGGATTTATGGATGGAATAAATTGATACACATCTTTTTAAGGATATTTAGAGTAAAATGAAGGCTCCAGTAATGATGGCGACTAATTTGCTGTGTCAAAGATATATCTCTTATTTGCACTGAAATGTTTAACATAGGTTATGGGATACAATTCCTTTTTCCCCTTCTCTAGTATTTTTAGCTGAATCAAAGCAGTTTCATAGAAAACTATCATTATATAAATTACCAAAAAAAAAAAGAAAATATAAGCATAAGACAAAGAAAAAAAAAACAGCGAGCTGCTTTTTTGTGTCATCTCCTGAATGAAAATTATGGTCATGGATTACAGTAATGATCACAGTAAGCTCCAGCTTCATTCATTTGGAGCTATGACCCTGGGCAGTTATTGAATCATTTGGGCATTCTTCCTTCATTAATGAGGCAACCACAAATACTGAATGAGGGTAATCTGTGGCATTGTCCCCCATCAGGTAATTGATTATTCCTCTCCTCGAGCCATCGAGGTTTCGCTTTGCCATATTGTTGAAGGTCTAGAAGGAGTTCTGAGTCACTTTACAGACACATCCATTGGCAGCCATCAAGTTCCACAAGCTGGAACCCCATTCAGAGCCTGCCTGCTTCCTTGGCATAACAATCTGTGTTTGGATGGATTGCGATGCATTTAGTGGAATGCTCCTCGTTTCTCCCACGGGGCGCCCATCCATTTCATTTCACCTCTCCAGGACTGTCTGCAGATGTGCATTTCTGTCATTACAATTCCCACCATGCACCTCCCTCCCCCACTGCATTCCATAGCCCTCCCCTCTCCAAACCTCCACACACCAGGGCTTTAAATTGGGACAGTAACTATGGTATGGAAAGCAGTTTTGCTGCCTCCTGGCTGAGTTTACTCAATATGCTGATTCCCTCACATCATCGACACTTTCAACAACATACATACATTACCCCTGCCAGTCAAAGCAAGCTGTATGCCCTATGATCTCATTTGCATTCCTGACTTGTTCAAGCTGGTCTACTGGAGAGGGTTCTGAGAAGTGTTTGTGTTCCTTATTTACAACAGGATTTACATTTCTTGGACTGCCTAGGCAGCCCTCCCCCCCCTTATTTATTCCTCTCTCTTTTCCTCCCTCTCCTTGTTCTTGAAGCTCTTCCTGTCATTTCTACAGGCAGGTTCACAAAGGAGGAGAATCTTTATGCATTGTAAACACACTTCAGAATTTTAGCAGAGGGGGAGGACAGCCTTGCAGAGCAGATAAATGGAAGTGACCAGGGCTTGAAAAGCAATGTCCTTTCAGAGAAAAGGCCTGAGTTCTCAGAGCTGCTCTGCTGTAAGATCTTGGCGACAGGGCTGGCTTGCTGTCACACTAGGCTGGCTCCGGGGAACTGCTGATGGGGCCAGTTTCACACTCAGTGGTGAAATCAAGCAACATTTTTTTTAAAGTGCATGTTTGCTATTGGTCAAGGGTGGAAGAATGCACCCTGCCAGGCTTAGAGACTGCTCAAAATTTATGAGGTTTGTGTTTTGCACTGACCCCAAACACATTCCAATTAGAGGTAGTTAATGCTTCACAAATCCTAACTTGTACTTTCTGTGAGAAAAGAAGCTTTCTTTTTTAAGGATAGTAATTAATTAGGTCTTTTATAAAGGCAATATTTGCAGCAATGGGATTATGAATCCCAAATCCGTGCCTTTATTAATTAATACTATATGGTGTGTATATTCCCAATATGTGAAAATTGTCCCTTTGTTCAAACCCTGCTTTGATGCTGCACTGTTGTGAGCCCACACTTGGGGAATTTCAGATCCTGAAAGCTTTGAAATAAGAGAATCATCACCTTTTCTGCCAGACCAGAGAGGTGGAACGAATGACTTGGACCTGTTGCTGGTTTGTGGGATGGCCATAGCCTGACATTGTTTGATGCCACGCATTTCTGTGCTCACCATACCCATTTTAGAATCAGAGTTAACAGAATTGTGGATTTGGAAGAGGCCTCAGTGGCCATGCAGTCCAACCCATGTGTGAAAAATGATTCCTCCCTAAAATCTAATCACTATAAGTAGTCGGTCAACTTTTGTGGTCCTACAATGTGACCAGGTGAGCTTCTAGCCTTTGCATGAGGATCTCAAATGAGGTGGAACTTGTTATCTCTCAAGGTATCTCCTTCCACATTTTACCCAGAATTTCATCTCTTCCTACATACATACAGAGGTCTAAGGCTCAAAAGGGTCATAATCCAAGAAGATTACAGATTTTGGCACTGGAAGTATTCTTGGAAGCCATCTGAAACAACCCCTTTATTTCATAGGTGAGGAAACTGAGTCCCAGCCAAGCTAAATCACATGTATGAAGCTACACAGACTATAGACATCACAGAAAGGATTTGAATTCAGGTCCTCTTACTCCAGAGCCAACATTCTTTCTATTATACCGTACTGCCTCTCATGCATGAACTCAAAGTAGGGGGATGGAGGAGAAAACTATATCTACTCAGTGTTGAAACACTGACTTGGTAATTTCTGAAAATAATCAGTTAATTCACTGACAGAAAAACTCACTTGGATTATTGTCATAATGTAAAATCCTACATCCCACAGAGTCCCATGGTGGTACAAAGGACCCAGGGTTTGTTTTATTTTTTTTTCACTTATTCTGGCTCTTATGCCCCAATCTAGAAACCTGAAAAAAAAATGATTAAACCCCACTCCCAGGAAACTAAGACCTTTACTTACAAGCAGTTTATAATAATGTAGAATAAAACAGTTTTCTTTTTATTAAAGGGAAACAAAACAGAAACCCACACACTGAGAAACGAAACAAAAACCGTTTATGAGCCAACCTTTCCCCTGATTCTATGCAAATTCCTAGTCAACTCTATAACTCCAAATAAGAGAGTTCCTCTCCTATGGTTCCCAGTAGTCTACCTTTTGCCTTGTGTTAGTGGTGCCATTGTGGTGGGTCCCTTCAGTATTCCTTGTGTTTCTCAGTAGCTCCCTTCAAGTATTGCTGGTTGATCTTGGCTGTACTGTGACACCTATTGCTCCCAGTAGGTGTCACCAAGTGGTGCTCTATTTCATGACTTCTGCAACTTCTTATTGCTTCCCACAGAGGGCCCCACTTAGGGAATTCCCTTGCTCATTCATCCAGTTGTCTTTTGGTTGGCCCATGTCAAAACCCTTCAGAGTTTTCCTGATTTGGTAGAAGACAATGTTCTTCCCCCTCCGGTCCCGCAAATCTTGGCTGTAGGCTTTTCCTTCTCATCCCCTTTTTGCCACTGTTCCAATCAGGCTCTGAGCATAAAACAATTTGCCCTGTAACCAAATTCCCTGTTACACTATAGTTTCCAGATGGTTTCTATCACAGATACTAGATTCAGATACAATCTTTTTCCATGCCCCCCAAGTCTTATTGTCCTTCCCCCCTAAGTTACCAGAAATGGATGTCCTTAACTCAAGGGAACAGCTTTTACTCACTCAGGAGTCAGCAAAGCACTTGATTTCCTTCCCCTGCTTTAGATGTGGTCTGCTTGCCTCCAAAGGGCAGAATGAGTATCAATGGGTAGAAGTAACAGAAAGGCAAATTTCTATGTAAGGAAAGACTTTCTATTCCTTAGAGCTGTCAAAAAAATGCGAAGTGCCATTTTGGGAAGTAGACAAGGTCCCTCATTAGATGTCTTTGAGCAGAGCTAGAATGTTCACTTGATCACTTGTTGTAGAGGGAATTATTCATCAGTTATGGACCAAACCAAATGGCCTGTGAGCTCTCTTCTAAGCAGCAGTGATTCTGTGATTTTTCAAATCATTTATACTTTCAGTAATACCTTCTGGTTATATAGTAACTTCAGCTTTTGGTGGACTCAGTGTTAGCAGTTCTCAGGACCACATGACCTTGGAGATAGACCCAAATCATTATTGTAAGTCAGCTCAAAAGGAAATCATTGGATAACAGTTTTAGAACCAAGAAGAACTTTAGAGGCCCTCTACTTCTACCTCATTCCCATTTTAATGGTGAGGGTACTGAGGTTCAAGAGATTAAATGATTCTCCCAAGGTTTCACAGATTAAAAGTGGCAGAGCCAGGATTCAGACTCAGGTCCTCCATAGGAGCCTTCTATAGACTCTTTCTAGTGCACTGCATTAAGAGGAAGAAGGGAAATATGATCCCAAAAAAACCAAAACTAATTGCCTAACTTTCATTTTTCATCTAGTTGGTTTGGTATTGTGTAGACTCAGAGGCACACAAAAAAGGACAAATTTTCAACTATTTCCAATTGTCAGGGGAAAAAAAATTCTGACTTTGAAGGCCAACTGACAAGCTCAGATTTAAAGGGAAGAATTCCAAACCTAATGCACCACTGTGAAAAATATCCTAACTCCACCACTTTGGAAAGTAAATAAATATTTGAAGCATAAAAAGAGCCCTTGGCAGATTTTACATTTTTAAAGATAGGGAAAAAAAGAAATCTCAGAGACAACAAAGACTCAGACCTAATAGGATTTTACAGGTTAAAACCAATGCACTGGGCTGTACTCAGGGGGAAATGGCCTGTCGATTCCAACAGTCACACACAGCTGTGACCTTCATGCTCTACAAAACATAGTAAAGAAAGTTCATTCTGTCACAATTCTTGCTTAGTTCACCATCCCTTAATATGTCATAAAATATGGATAGTCTCCACTGGGTGAACCTCCCCCACTCCCACAAAAATGGCTCTGCCAGTTCACTTTTAGATCACATTTTGCCACAGAAAACCATTTCAGTAAACTGTTACCAAGCTGCTCTCCTATAGTTCATTTCTTTAGCATCAACATAACTGGAAGTGACAGAGAGTGTGTCCCAAATGCAGGCTCTTCAACCCTTTGAATGTTCATTAACTCCTCTGGCTGCTGCTTCTGTTTCAGTGACTGGAGTCATCATATTCTAAACAGAAGAAGGCTTATGTTGAAATAACCAAAGAATAGGTAGAGCCCAACTTTAGCCTGATTTCCTTTTCTTTGCATGGAGATATTGTATGGTATAGAGAAGAGTACTTTGGATTTGAAGTTTAGAGACTGAGTACAAGTCCTTAATCTGATGCTTCCTATCTGGGTATCAATTTCATCATCTAAAAAATGGGAGTATCATATGATCTCCAAGTTATCTTCCAGTTCCAAATCTCTTTGATGTCAGAGGTGCAAACCATACAAATGTGTGAAAGGAAGACACACTTTCTGATGAGCCCTATACTCTCCATCTCCCCTGTGTGTTCATAATCACTTAATCAATCAATGAGTATGTGTTAAGTGCTACTGGGTCAGCCACTATTCTAGGTGCTAGTGATGTAAAGACAAAAATGTAACAGTCCCTGCCCTCAGGAACTTACATTTTGGTGGGCGAGATCATATGTGCATATTTAATTATAGAAGAATATATGCAGTAGAAATGCATGGTAATGGGGTAAGCAGTAGCAGTAGCAGGAAAGACCTCATGTAAGAAATGGAATGAGAAGGCTAAGGATTCTGAGAAGTCAAGGAAAAGAGAAGGAGTGTATTTTTGGCAGATGGGAAAAGCCTGTTTGAATAACATAGGATCATAAGATAATAGGTATAGAGCCAGAAGGGAGTTTAGAGATCAAGTCCACTGTCTTCCCATTTTAGAGATGAAAATACTGAGGCTGAGTAGTCAAATGACTTACCCATAGTCACATGGCTAGTGCTAAAGGCAGGATTTGAACTCAGATCTTAATGATTCTGAGTCCTTTTCCCACTATACCACATGGTCTTTTTAGGCATAGGACCAGCTTTGTATGATGCCAAGCTTTGCATTACATCAATACAATCCTATTTTAAAACCTTTTTTCTTTGAATGCAGGCTTCTAGGTTAGTTATGTTTATTAGAAGATGATGTCACCAAACCCTTCTAATCCAATTGGCTTGATTTCAGAAAAAAACCTTTGGGGTCACACACAGCTGTGTGACCCTTAACCTTTGTCTGTCTTAGTTCCTTCATCTGTAAAAAGAGGGAAATAAGAGAACCTATTGCTACTAAAGGAATAACAAGTCAGAGAACATAGCCTACTGAAAATGGTCCAGTAGCATCTTCTTACTTATCTGAATACAGATCGCATCCTGCTGTCACCAGTAGAAGGCAAACTTTTTCAGGGTAGGGGGTTTAGGTTTTTGTCTCTATGTCCTTATATATTAGCACAGTGCCTTGCATGTAGGGGGCATTTAGATGTTTACTGAATTGAATTCAATACTTCAAAGAGTCAGATTTTTATCCATATGTATCTCTTCTAGTAATAAATATCTCTAGTCTTCTCTGTTTTAGTAGATGTTTTTTCTAAGTTGTTTTGGCCAAAAATTCATCACTCTGGGGTCAACTTTTTTTTTTTTTTTTTTTTTTTTTGGTTAGTCAGGGGGGTTAAGTGACTTGCCCAGAGTCACACAGCTAGTAAGTGTTATATGTCTGAGGCTGGATTTGAATTCAGCTCCTCCTGAATCCAGGGCCAGTGCTCTATCCACTGTGCCACCAAGCTGCCCCTCTGGGGTCAACTTTGTGACAAGTCTCTCCAACCTTTGTCAGGTTGGTCTTTAGATAATAACAACAGCAATGCATTTATACTGAATTTTACATTTTGCAAAGTGCTTTACAGTAGATTTAAGCCTTGCAACAGCCTTGTGAGGTGGGGGATTTTATCAGCTCTATTTTATAAACGATGAAACTGAGGCCTGGAGAAGTTAGGTTTCATGCATGCTGTGACTTGGTCCTAGTCACACAGCTAGTTAGTATCAGATACAGGATCTGAACCATAATCTTCCAGATTCCTGTTCTGCTATTCTGTCTACTATGTCATACATACATTCAACTTCTGAGCCAATAGGTAATGCTTTCCAAGAAAAGTAGAGCTTCCATGATCTAGCCCTCCAAAACCCAAGTTCACCTCTATACCATATTTTATGCTGTAGACTTAAGTGGAAGACTTATTACTTAGGAAGAATAAAACATTTGCTTTAATATAGTGTTTTCTAAACATTGTTTATGTCTTGTACATGAATGTTTTTTCCTTTCTTCCCTCATTTAGACTGGGCAATCACAGAATGATAGATATTTAGCTAGAAAGGACCTTAGAGTCCTTGACAAAGTAGACAAATGCTGGATGGGTGGTGAAGATGACTTGCTCTAGGGAAATGGAGTGTTTGGGAAGCAATGTAACCCCCCTCAACAATTTGGATAGCTTTTGTTCTATAAGGCTAGTGATGAGATTTGATAAAGTGGCACCAGTGTAAAGAATTGAGTACCTATAAGGGAAGAACTTCAACAGATTGAGAGTAGAATGATATGTGTACAATAATGATTCAGAACATTAACATGAGCCCACATATTCTAATCTTAACCATCTGTGTATGCAATTCAATGGGCTCTTTCCCCAGCTACTGCCAGGCTTCTTGTCTTGATTAACAACTTGAAGTTCTATCTGACTACGGGTTAAAAGGACTCAAATACGGATATAAACTGGAAATTTTCTCTGTTCAGTTAGGTCCTTTTAAATATTCATTTTTGCTTTTTGTTGTTTCCTGGTTATCAAAAGAAACAAGACTTGTGGAAGGAAAGTATTACCATTTAGAGGCCAAGGAGAAGTGGGACCTGTCAGCATCCTTTTTAATAAAGCTTGATCTCCTAAATCTTCAGCCCAATTCCTGGTGATTTTTTAAAACACTAGGTCTATTCTTCTTGCCTGGGCAGCTAGGTGGCACAGTATAGGGCCTAAAGTCAGGGAGACCTGAGTTCAAAAGTGACCTCAGACACTTATTAGCTGTGTGACCCTGGGCAAGTCACTTTGTCATGATAAATCTGAGATTAAGATAATCTGAGGCACAAAAGTCCCAGCATAATGTATTTATTGGTAAGGCCAGCAATTACCAAGGTCAATGATCCCTGAGTGATCAAAGATCCTCCAACATAATCAGAGCATCCTTTTATACAGTCTGGTTATGTAAGTTCATTACATAATGTCAACTAGTGCTAACTAAACTAGGACTGTGATTGGACCATAATTACATTGATTTGCCAAAGGGGTCTTCTAAGAGTCCATGGTAACAAGGAAACAGTTAGTTAACATTCTTGGAAAGTCCCCAACCCCACCCTACCTGTACTAGAGAAACCCAGTGCTAGGGAAAACATCCAATGACTAGGTTGAATTATCCTTCATTCCTCTTCTCTATCTCCTTCAAAAGGCAAGTTCATTCGAAGTTATATACATGGTCTCCTATCAAGTAACATAATACCAAGGCCCATACAAGATAGTTCTAAATCCAAGTCTTTAGAAACTGGTTACAGTGTTATTGCTATGATTAATAAAACTCTTAATTACTGATCAATCAATAATCAATTTCACAACTTAACCCTGTTTGCCTCAGTTTCCTCATCTGTAAAAAGAGCCAGAGAAGGAAATGGCAAACCGCTTCAGTATCTTTGTGAGGAAAACCCCAAATGGGGTCACAAAGGGTCAGACAGGACTGAAAAACAACTGAACTACAACAAAAATGGGGAGAACAGCACCTACTTCGCAGAGTTATTGTGAGAATCAAATGAGATTAATATTTGTAAAAGCATTTAGCGCAGTGCCTGGCACATAGTAGGAGCTATCTAAAAGCAGATTCCCTTCCCTTTCCTTCCTCCTCCAAGGCTGAGAGTGTACAGACCACTCACAGACATAACCCTACTGCTTATAGACACAGAAGCTTTTACCTGCTGTTTTATTGTTGTTTCCCCTCCTTCTGTAGCTGAATCACCCCCCAACTCTCCGGGGCTAACCATATTGGTGCTAAACTTAGTGAGGGTACCCAGTAAAACTCCCAAGCTCATGATCCGTGATCCTCAGCCTCCCCAGGAGCAAGGATTAGAGGCATGAGTCACCATGTCTGCCTAGAGATTTACTTTTGCTCAGCTCTGAAGTAACACAGAAATATTTGGACACTTAACTATGCTGACCTTCTTAACCTCTACAGGATAGCCCACTTCTTAGTCATTCCCATGATTTGATGTTATCTCTAGCAGTGCCTCAGTACTCCAGTCAGGTCATTCTTAATAAGCCCTTTCCTTGTTCCCTCCTCCAGCCCAACTCTATACGTTCGTACCATCCACATTCCAGATTCTGTGCTTTTGCTTCTGACATCATCTTCCCTTAACTAGAGTGCCTTCTTCCCTGCTCTTTTTCACTCAGCTAAATCCTATGCATTAACCAAAACCTTGCTTAATGAACTCTTAACTTTTTCGTGGAGAATTCTCTGATTATGCCAGCTTATGCCACTCTGTCCCTTCTGTGAATTCCTATTGCATTTATAATCTGTGCCACAATTTACCTTTTTTGTTTTATTGAGAGGCAATGTGGTATAAATGAAGGAGTGATAAGCTTGAAGTTCAGGAAGGACTTGGGTTCAAATTCCACCTTTGATATTTACTTAGGTGAATGACTCTGGGAAAGTTACTTACTCTATCTGAGCTTCAGTTTCTTTCATATTTAAAATGAAGCACATAATGGTTGTAGTAGTTAATTCTCAGGATTGCTATGAAGATTAAATGAGATAATACATACAAAGCACTTTTTAAATATTACAGTGCTATCTAAATGTCAGCTAATATCATCATTTTCTGGTATTGTTCTCTCATTGTTTCATGTGTGCTGAACTTGTTTCCCCAATTCGAATGAGTTCTGCTCAGGTGCAGAGGTAAAATACTATGGTTCTCAATCCCCAACAACATACTGCACATAGTAGGTACTCAAAAATGATGGATTTTTGTTGTTGAATTCTTAGTACCTTGCACACTTATTGATATGTCGAACGTATTTAATAGATATTTTTGCAGGATTTAGTGAATGGTGGACGAATAGATTCATAGAAACAATGTATATACTTCAGCCTTATGCACACGGTCACATCCCCTCAAATTTAGGGAGCAGAGATCTCTTGAAAATTGCTCCATCGGTACCTTATTGCTTACTGAAGTTCTAACTCCTTGGCTTAGTTTGCCAGGTGTGCCACCATATAGATCCACCCTATCTATTCTATGTTATTTCATAGTACTATGCACAAACACACTGAGCTCTAGCAAAACTGAAATACTTTCTGCCCCCTCTGTGTGTCCTGTATTTCCCAGCTTCTATGCTGGTGCCCTAAATGTACTTCCTCCTACCTTCCTTCGCTCATTGAATTCTACCCATCCTTTAAACTCCAACTTAAATGCTGTCTTCTATGGGAAGCCTTTTCCTTTGAAGCTCTCATAGCCCTATGTTTTGCAATTCCTGAATGCACTTGTCATATCTTACTGAAATATACTTACTTATCTATGTTTGTTTCTACTGGAGAAATGAGAGGTGAAGTGGCTGGCCATGATTACCAAGTTAGTAGCTGCCAGCAGCAGGATTTGAACCTAGGTCTCCCTGACACTATGGCCTGCACTCTATCCACTATGCTATATAGCCTGTTCCCAAATTTAGGGATCTTGGTATGTCACAGTCTTAGTTTCCTAGAACAGTGAGAGCTTATGCTACTTATGCAGGACCCCATAGCAGTATGAGTAAGAGGCAGGACTTTCCAGTCTTGCTTTGAGGCCAGGTCCCCACATCCATTATGTCACCCTGCCTCTCAAATAGATTATTATTTTTTTTCAAAACAAAGTCTTCTATTAGGGAAGAAGTCGAAGGCTGAGATCTGGATGGATTCTGTCCTAATAAAACTTGCTTTGAAATGTTTTATGTTTCATAGCCTAAGTACAAGTTGGAATGATAGCAACCATCCAGCATCATTAGCTAATCTAAGGCATCTGGCTATTTCACCTTACATGGTATATAAAATGTCCAACATTAAATAAGAAAGCATTATCTCTACCCCATCCCCTAACAGACTCCTGTTCCCCATATGACCACGACCCCAGTGTATCTTGCCACAGAGCTGGTAGAACCAATGTTTTCAGCACCTGATCTCACCCATTTATATTCTCATCAATAAAGAGGTCAGGTCAGGCTTTTTTTTTTCCTATCAAAGGCACATGGAAGTCCTTAATGAAAAATAGCTGGAAATTTTAACCAGAAAAAGGCTCTGACTTGAGGGAACCAATTTGTAACCACTGGTTTCATAGCAGGGTGTTCTCTGACTACCTTGATTCATTGCCTGTTTTCTGACTCAGTAGGCAGGGTATTTTCAACTATTAAGACTTAATGGCATCGTCATTCTTATCAACTTGCCAGAATTATCTGGAATATCCTTAGAGAATCCCCTCCCTTCTTTTTAATTAACATTCAACAGAGAGGCATTGGTGTCAGAGCAGGAATCAATGAGTCACTCTTTGTGATCAAAGGGGAGACGTCATGGGAGGAAGTAAGATGCAAAACTGCTTCCCCAACAAGCTTCCTAGATCTATATACTAATGCTGGTAGAAATGCTGATGTTTGGGTGACTGAAGCCATAATAAACATTGATTACTTCTTATGATAACTATAAGCTGGTTTTTGAAGCTTAGATATAATCCAGTTTAACTCTTTTTACTCCATGAGAATCAATATTGCAGCTTCTGAAACTACTCAGGAGTAATGAGGCCTATTGGGTATTCCAGTGGGAGTGGGGGGGGGTGAGTTTAATTTCTCAAAAGAGAGACTTATGGAAGGTTCCGCTCACTGAGTTTGGACTGGAGGGAGTATGGTATGGTTGAAAGAAGATGGACGTTGGACTCAGAGGATTGGGGTTCAAATCTCACCTCTAATAAATCTTAACTCTGTAATTTTGAGCAAGTTGATTTCCTTCCCTGGGACTCAATTTCCTCAACTAAAAATCTGTGGGGATTGAACTGGGTGGTCCCTCCCATATGTCCTTTCCAATTATAGATATATAAATAGATAAAGTATTTATTAAATGCTTACTATGTGTGTATGTTCTTTAAACACCCTAGTGGAAAAAAATAATTTGAAATTGGTCATTAGAAGAGAAGAGTAACAGAAGATGAAGGCCTCTCACTTTGGACATTTTGACATAATGAATGTATTTTGAGCTCTCATGATATTTGCTACCTAAATGGAATAGGGACACAGAGATACGGGTTTGAATTAATGTGAACTCAAAACAGCCCATTAAATCTAGGTAGTAACAAGAAATCCCACAGACTTGTGGGAACAAGGGTGGGCTCACGCTCCATGTTAAGATAGGTACTCAATGACTCTCCTACAGGTGCAAATCAGCTTAAAGCAGAAGGATACAAAACCCTGAGGTCCCAAGTGAAGTTCTTCCATTTTTGAGAACGGTATTCCCTTGTAACAAACAGATATTATCCTCAATGGAATAAATGTCTTATCTTTGAAAAAGGATTGGTTCATGGAGGTGCGGAAATAGGGGGAAGATATATTCAGTAAGAGAGATTTGGGGAGGGGAGCATGAGCAATGGATGGAATTTGACTTGGACTGTCCAGTCTAAGAATTTAATGAAAGAATCCTGGGTAGAACAAGTCCTACCTTGGGTGAGATAGCCCTGAAAGAGAACAATTGGGACCTGAAGCTTAATGTTATCATCCCCAGAACAAGGGAATAGGCCATGGTCGAAAGCCTGCAGTCTAAACAGGAAAGTCCCTTTTGATAATGTGTAACCACACCTCCAGGGTAAAGAAACAAATAGCAAGTTTCAGCATCCCAGATCTTTGACCCAACTTTTGCTGTTCATGAGCAGGTTAGATCCTTGGCTTTCTGCATTGAAATCTTGTTTGCAAAGGGCCTGAGCCCTTGACTCTACCTATGCAACCCCGCCCTTCATCTACACAAAAGATTATCGAATAACAATTTTTAAAAACCCCACAAAACATTGGACCTGGTATGTGATAGTTCAACTTCCTCAATTTAAAAATGTGCTAGGAGGTATAAGTGGCTTGTCCATTGCTACAGAGGTTTAGTGACAGAGATAAGACAAAGTTTTCTGATTCCAAATCCAAGGTCCTTTCCAGAAAAGTATGATGTTGGTGAGGAAAGCATAGGATCCTACAAATAACCGTTTTATTATGTTTGCAACTCTTAATGGACTCATATTAAGGGCTTCAATGTCTTTTATAGTTTTTTTTTTCCCCTCTTTGGAAGAACCAAGTGGAGACAGGACATTATGACAGCCCAACTGAGAATTGAGCATTTTGCCTGTGGCCAGAGCCTGAGGAACATGGCTCTTTATCCTCTCCTGTGCCTATCTTAAAAGTATTTTAGACTGGAAACACTTGGATTCAAAAGATTTGGGTTTAAATCTTCCCTTTGTAATTTATAAGCTGTGTCACCATGGGCAAGTCAATTAAACTCTGATTCTCAGTTTCTTCCTATGTAAAGTGGGAATAAAAATACTTGTACTACTTAAGTCAAATAGTTAAAAACATCTTGTAAACTGTGAAGCATAATAAAAATGTCTATAACATCCTCTCACGTCATTCTTTTTTTAAGCACAACAAAAACTAGAGGGGATGGGATACAATTAATACAGACATAATTACAGATACATAAAGCAGATATCAGTTCAGCTTTGTTCTAGTTTTCTTTTGAATATCTTTCATATAAGATACCTATGCCAAGCAAATTGAGAGGTAGTACAAGGCAGCTAGGTGGTAGAGCACCAGGCCTAGAGTCAAGAAGGCCTGAGGTCAAATTTGGCCTCAGATACTTACTAGCTGTGCGACTCTAGACAAATCATTTAAACCTGTTTGCCTTAGTTTACTCATCTGGAGGAGCTGGAGAAGGAAATGGCAAACCACTCCAGTATCTTTGCCAAGAAAACCTCAAATGGGGTCACAAAGAGTTGTACAGGACTGAAATGACTGAACAACAATCACATGGTGCAGTGAAAAAGAGACAGGACTAGGACCCAGGTTCTTTCTCTGACTTTGCTGCTAGCTGTCAGTGTGGCCTTGGGCACATCACTTAGCCTCCCCCCTCACTCTGCATCAGTTTTCTTAACTGAAAAAACCAGAATATTTAATTCAATTCAATAACATTTATGAAAAGCCATTTATGTGCAAGGCATTGTTCTAGGTGTTCAGGATACAGTATCAAAACTAAAACAATACCTTCCCTCCAGTAATTTTCCTTCCTTCCTTCTTTCCTTCCTTCCTTCTTTTCTCTTCCTTCCTCCCTTCCTTCCTTCCTCAAATATTTTTAATTGCTTACTATGTGCCTAGTATTAGCACTATGATAAATTTTGGAGCTACAAAAATTTTTTAAATGAAAGAAAGAAAAAATAAACAACCCTTGACCTCAAGGAGCTTGTGTTTTATTGGGGACAGAGTATACAACGTGTACACAGAAAACTAAATACAAAATATATACAAATTAGATACAAAGAGTCCTAGAAGGAGGAAAGGGAACTTGTAGCTTCAAGGATTCATACTGGCTTCTTTAAAAGGCAGTATTTAAACTAATTTTTGAAGAAAGATAGGGATTTTATTGGAGAGATAGACAGAGACAGAGAGAAAAGGATGGAGAGAGAGAGAGAGAGAGAGAGAGAGAGAGAGAGAGAGA
>NW_020954639.1:3538506-3610123 GCF_900497805.2 Vombatus ursinus
AGAGAGAGAGAGAGGGAGAGAGAGAGAACACTTCACTATAGACTCATGGTTAAGTCTAGGGCTGTAACAGGTTCCCTTTCTCCTTTCTTCATTGCAGGGTCCACTCCTTTATAACAAACACTCAGTCAGAACGTAATAAAAATCAGCTTATCTTTATCTGGAGACAAAACCCATTATAAAAGTCCATACAGCAAATAAAGTTTAAAGAGAGCAGGAAGTTCCCAAGGGCAAATGAAGCCATTTACCAGGCTGTGATTGAGGGAGGGGAGGGGAAGAAGGGGAGAAGGGATAAATTTACCCACTGGTGGTGACACTCAAGGACTCTGCCCAAATGGATCTAGGCTAGTCACAATTAAGCAGGTCTGAGGGCCAGACAAAGCTTCAGGTGCTCATTATTTTATTCAATTTAGGTTAGAATAATAGCACCATTGGCTTTCAATTTCCTTGCCTAGCATTTGTAGGTGTTCATACCTCCCTGGCTCCTCCTCTCTACAGGATTCAAAAGTTCCCAAGTTTAGGCCAGCTCTGTTAGGGCCTTTCATTATCCTTCAGTACATTCTTCCAGCTTGAAGAAAACAAAACAAAACAAAACAAAACAAAACACTGCACTTTCCATCAGCCCCTTTGCCAATATGAAAGCGCTGCAAGATGGGGGTGAGGACATTCAAGGCATAGTGAACTATGTCACCTATGCAAAGGTATAGAAAGAGATAGAATGTCATGTTCTGGTCTTGTTTAGGAATCATGGGTGGGCTAATATAGTTGGAATACAGTACACAGGAAAGAGAGTAATGTGCATTTAGCCTGGTAAGACAGGCCAGAGCCAGACTAGGTCTTTAAAAAATAAAACAGAGGAGTTTATGTCATATCCTTAAAGCAAGAAAGTCATTGGTGCTCCTTGGGCAGAAGAGTGGCATTTGTTTAAGGCATGTTGATTTAAGGAATGATGTACATTTAAGGAATATCAATTTGGTAGTTATGAGGAGATAGATTGGAGAGGAGAGGGATTGAAATTTGGGAGATGAGTAAAGAGGATATTGAAAGAGTGCTGGCAAAAGATAATGGAAGGTCTGAAGGAGGATGGTATGGGAGTGGAGAGAAAGGGACAGATGTGACAAATGTTGAGAATCAACATATAGACAGATAAATGAAAAAGAATGAAACACACGAAGAATCTCTGCTTGTCTCAATGTCGAACATACCCAATCTGTAACTTGGTAGATAAATGCCATGTAGTTCCTGAGGCACATAAAGGTAAAATGACTTTCTCCAAGTCTCTCTGTTACTACACATCAGAGGTAAGACTTTAAGCCAGTTCTTCCTAACTTAAAGTCCAAGATTCTATTGACTACACCACATTGAAATGCAGAGCACATACAAAGTAATGCAGACCAGATTCAAGAATAAGAAAAACAAAAATGAGAAGGATCTGAACAGGGTTAATGTAGGGGGGTACACTTGAGTAGCACTTTGAAGAAAGCTAGAAATTCTACAATACGGAGACGAGGATAAAGTACATTGTAGTCATGGGGGGCTCTCCAAGATCTCTTCCAGTTATTTAATTCTAGGTCCAAACTATAGATATTCATCTGTGACTTATTCCTTGTCCAGCATCTTCCTCCTTGGTTCCCTAAGAAATCTAAATCCTTCCCCCTAAACACAGTTAAAGTCCAACCTTCATGAAATCTTACTTGACAATTCTGGCCCACGTTGACCTGTCGTCTTCCTTTGAATTCCCATATCCTTTCCCTTCTTGAGCCATTCATTCTATGACTTTATCAATTAGATGCTAATTTTATTATAATTTTTAAATATTATGTGTATGTGTGTGGATGAAGGAATAAGAGGCCAAAGAATTGTAGGCTAAACAGAAGTCTAAACATTTTTTATATCTTGAACATTTTCTTTAAGAAAAGAATTGGTAGGTGTTAGATGTGGCGCAGACAAAATAACATCATGAAACTGAAATAGATTATATTTTAATATGTAGAAAAAGGTATATTTCTATGTGAGTTATCTCTGAATCAGCTGAGCATTGTTAGACCACTAACTTGTAAGGGAAAGATCAGAATTAATAAAAAGAAAGAAGAATAATGAGAGAAATGCATGTTACACAATTGAAACAATCTAATCCTCAAATATTAAAACAAGTAACTAGCAAAGAAAAATGGAAAGCAGACAAGGGAAATTATGCCAACACTGAGTATGACAACTTTATGCAGTTGACCATTGTAAATCTGTTGCCACAACCAAAAGACCAAAGGAGCCCAGAAACTCCTTAGTCAGCAAATAGTTGACTCACTTGTCAACAGAGAAGGGTAGCAGCCAAAATCAGCATTGGTTTAACACATGAACTTGTTTGTAAATATTACAAAGAAAGATGTTGGCCAATTGTGAGACAAATTGCCTTGGAAAGCAGTGGACAATAAAACAGAAAGCTCGGCACGAGATCTAACTAAGCAGTAATCCCAAGTGTATTTGAGGATTAAAAAAAGAAAGAGGATAAAGAGATGGAAAAGATCTCTAAAGAATAAAATAATTCTTTTTAATAATGTTATTAAATTATTATAATGAATAATATTTTAAGTAATTCAAGGAAAGTAGAACTATCACCCTTGGACACTAACATCATAGTCTTTGATTTGCTTATAAGGAGACAAAAATTGGTATGTAGTGGGGGAACTGGCCAATGAGGAACCCATTCTTGGAGCACGTACAACAGTCCCTGCCTGTTATTTATGTGAGGCTTGGAAAGTCTGTTTCTGGGCATGCAAAATGGAAGGCCCTTCTTCTCATTTCAGAGCACATAGTAATCTGCTGATTGTCTAAGTTCTGTAGTGACAAAAAGCCTTAATTAGCTGCTGAGCCAGAACTGAGTGTGAATTCTACAGCAGACAATCTCTCTCTTCTCTGACAGCTTTTGAGTAGGAAAAACTATTGTAAGCCTCTAGGTGAGGGGAAAGGCAGCAAGCTTTTGCTGCCTGTCTCTCCACTCAGATGCCATGTATCCATGAACACATGACACTTCTGTGATTTTTGTGTTTCTTTTTACCATATCTTAGGTGAATGAGTATCTTGATATGGAAATACCAGGTGACTGGTAAGACCAGGAGATCCATCAAAGTCATCAGAAATCTGATTGACAACTGGAGTCCCATTGACTACACCTTACCCACAAATAAATTTGGTATGGTGAAAACTCTGAAAAGGGAGAAAAGGATAGGACTAATTTGAATACTTTACACACACATATATATACCTCCACACACACACACACACACACATACACACGTCAGTTTGGGGAGGGGTGTTTTGTTGTTTTTGTTATTTTTTTAATGGTAATTTTTATTTATTTTTTTGTTTTCAACATTTACTTCCACAAGATTTTGAGTTCCAAATTTTCACCCCATCTCGCCCCTCCCCCCACCTCAAGATGGCGTGCATTCTAAATACCCCTTCCCCTAGTCTGCCTTCCCTTCTATCTCTCCCCCCCTTCTCTTATCCCCTTCCCCTTCAATTTTCCTGTAGGGCAGGATGGATTTCTGTACCCCATTTCCTGTATTTCTTATTTCCCAGTTGCATGTGAAAACATTTTTTTTAAACATGTGTTTTTAAAACTTTGGGTTCCAAATTTTCTCCCTTCCTCCCTCCCCAGCCACCCTCATTGATGAGGCAAGCAACTAAATATAGGTTATATTTGTGTAGTTATGCAAAACACTTCCATAGTAGACATGCTGTGAAAAACTTACTCTATTTCCCTTAATCCTATCCCACCCACCCATTTATTCTATTCTTTCTTTTCACCCTGTCCCTCTTCAGAAGTATTTGCTTCTGATTACTGCTTGGGGAGGGGTGTTTTGTATAAACTACTTTGACTCTTCTTTTCAGAGGGAACAAGTTAGAATGTGCCTCCATGTCTACTAGGCTACCATTCAGCCTTTGCTATACTTTCTAAGCAAATATCCCTTTTGCAAAAAGCTAGCTTATATTAACTGGTTAACTGATACTGGGGGAGATATTAACTAATTAAATAATATTAGGATATTGGGAGTTCATTATCAGTAGTATTAGAAGTCACAGTCTTTCAGAATTACCTGTAGAATCCTGAGGGGAATAGTTAGACATCCTCTGGGAACCCAATATTTTAATCCAACGTGAGTTGGTAAGGTTATCTCAGAGGAAGTGCCATAGTTTAAAAAAAAAGAACAAAGATTGGAAAGCTCTCTGTATTGTACTTGAAGTATATAGAGGAGGTCTATGCTGAAGGAGACATAATTGTGAAGATGCTCAAAGATCAACACGGAAAACAACTGAAGTAGGAGAAGAAATCTTGGACATACTAATACTAAATGCTAATACTGATACGAAAAAAAGACAGCCAAAATATCAACAACTACCAAGTAATATGCCTATTCTATTATCTACACAAAATTTTATGAATCATCTATATAAGAATCAAAGCTATTACTACTCATAAGGTTATTATTGCAGCAGCTAACCAGTAGGTTTTTGCAAATGAAACTCAACAACATATCCCATCGTTGCCATTTCATAAATGAATGAAAGATGTAAAGACTAAAAGAATCAGTTGTGCTTATTCTTTATTGATTATTTTTAAAAGCATTTGATTCAGTAGAGCAGAAACATGCATTAATAATGCTTTTCCAGCAAAATGTCTTCATTCCACATATAAAAATCATTCAAGATTTCCTTGGAAGACATAACCACCAAAACAGCCCTGCTCGCAATCTCCTGATCATAGACATCAGGTAATAAAACAGGGAGCTATATGCTTACCAGGGATGTTCGCCACTGTGGTGGAGGAGATCCAATGCTGTAATTACTTCAAAGAATTTAGCCTAGCTATCTACACAGGAAGGACCAAGTGGGTGAATACTGTCTGTTTGACATTGAAGAATGTTTGTTACCCATATTAGGACACACTTTTCATTGGACAACCTATAGATTTCATCGATCAGTTTGTATATCTGGGACAAACAGTATAGGTAGACAATGAGTTGGATTTGAAGCTAAACAGAAAAGCAAGCCAGATTTCCTTTGGGAAAATGAAAATCATATCATATCCATATCAAGATACTCACTCACCTAAGATATGGAAAGAAGAAACACTATGGTGGTTTCCCAAGCTTCCTCTGGAAACAAAGGCCCATCATTTTGAAACCAGAATGTGAGTGAGCCATGGAATGTAACTGTCTCCAAAGAATTAATAATGAATAGCACACATAACCAAGGAAGAACTTTGAATATGTATAGAAGTAAAAGACTTCATCAAGGAAATTTATGTTAAGTGGAGAAAGTGTACACTTATTGCCTTGTGACCTTGGGCAAGTGGCTTACCTTTTCTATGTTTCACTTTCCTTACCTGCAAAATGAACCAGATAGCCTCTGAGGTTTTTTCCGGCTTTAAATCTACGATCCTATGTTCATATGTTTGTGTATGAGTGTAAGAGATGACAGGAGAGAGAGACACAGATAGAGAGACAGAGACAGAGAGACAGAAACAGAGACAGAGACAGAGACAGAGAGAGACAGAGACAGAGAGACACACATACACAGAGGGGCTCTACCAGTACCTTCATAGCATTAGAAGAAAGCAAAGGTACTTCCACATGTATACCACATGTGGAAATGGGGATATAAATAAAGGCAAGCAAGATAGGTCTTTCCCTCAATGACTTATATCCTAAGACAACTCAAAAAAAAGGATCTGGAAAGCAAGGAATAGACAAAGGGGATGCGAGGATGGAGAAAGAATAGCCAAGCAGGGACAGTGCAAAGTGAGGAAAAGGTCCTCAGAGACAGAATATAGGCATGAGTGAGGTAAAACATGGAAGAGGTCCTCCCCAAAATAGTGTTTCTGGGGAGGAAGTCACATTTCTATGGCTCTGTGATTCTATTCAAACATATTAAAATCAAAGATAAATAATATTAAACAAATTGCACATTTATAACAATTTCATACTCTGTAACAAGCAAAAGAATAACATAGATAAGAGAAACTCAACAGAGAAAGGGAGAAACACACAGAGAGACAGAGACAGAGAAAGAGGGAAAGAAAGAAAGAGATAGAGAGAGAGAGAGAGAGAGACGAGGTAAGCAGGCCCTGCATGATGCCCAGGAGGTCACCCTGGGATCATCTCCCTCCTCCTCGAGCTGCAGAAAACAACTGAATATTGTAGCAACTGATTGTATGTCAGAAACTCCAAGTACTTAGGAATAAAGAAAAAGGAGGCTGGTGTAATATTGATTTGAATGGGTGAGAGTAAATATAATGGGTGAAGGGAAGAAGCTATCTGAAAGCTGGAATAACAGGGCACCTTGGTAACATACTGTATTTGGTTTCCTTTTTGCCATCATTGAAAGGCAGCATGGCATAGTTGATAGAGAATTATCCTTAAAACCAGAAAGACCTGGGTTTAGGTTGTGCCTCTGATACTTACTATACATATGATTTCACCTCTCTAAGTCTAAGTTGCAGAGAAAGTGCTGACATTCATTGTTAGAGATAATTTCCTCACCTGGGAGTTTCTTATACCAATGGAATCACAGGTTCAGTCCCCATCCCTATCCTTTGTCATCATTGACAGAGGTGAATGCCAATGTTTTCATATATCTGGGGTCATAACTTTTCAGAGCCCAAACACAACTTTCATCAGTATGGGGCAAGAACTATGGTCACATCCAACCTAGAACTGGCATCAGAATTATACCATATGAACTTAATCCTAATCCCACATCATCTGAAAAAGGTGCCCCAAAGTGGGCGTCATAGGCATGACACATATTTGGACATTAATCTATTTACATACCACCTATTCTTCCTCAAAATGGTGATTATAGCTGCCTCAGGGGGAAAAACATGGATTCAAAGTTGAAGAAACAGCAAAATTATTATAAAAACAACAATAACAACAACAAAAGCCTCTTATTGAATTGAAACAAGGGTAGTTAAACAAAAAAAAAATACATTCAAGTTAATCAAAGTGTCCCACTTAAAAAAATCTAATTTTTATAATTTCATATTTTCCCCAAATTTATTACTAGCCATATCTAAAGGTTATAGGATTTTGAGATAAAATGGACCTTAAAGATCATATTGTCCATCCCCTAATTTTACAGATGTAGAAAGAAAGTCCCAGAGAAGTCAATTAAATTGGCCTGAGACTTGGAGACAGAAAGATTTGGGTTCAAATTCAAATTGACAGATTTACTTTGGGTTTGACCCAGGGAAAGTCATTAAACCTTTCTGGGCCTCACTTTCTTTATCTGTAAAATTAAGATGTTGAACTCAATGGCCACAGGATGTGTTCTAACTCTAACTCATATGATCCTATGAAGATCACAGAGATCTTAGAAGCAATATTTGAGTTTCTACCCTCTGATTAAAAATCAGTTAGGGAACTCCACATTTATTATGCCACCCCTTTGTGTTTTCAGAAAGAATTGACTTGCATTTAAATTCAATGTAATTGAAACAATAAAATATTTAATTGAATTTTAAACTTTAAATTGAAAATTTCTTTGGAAGTTTTCAGGCCTATCTATAAACTTCCCCATGGGCTATAACATATATCAGTACACGAGAAATTAGGATGAGAGCAAATATTTGCTATGAGTAGCTCAAAGGCTTTATTTTTTAATTGAGTATTATGGAGGCATGGAAAGCTAGTTTACTCACTGTTTCACCCAGACTTTAGCCTCTATCAGGAAAGCTAGATATGACATTTCATGGATGTTACAGATAAGACTCTATATTCCTGTCAAATTCAGTACCATTAATACACAAATGACATAATGGAAAGTTTGTGGGAATGACTGATTCTCCTCCAGAAACATCACTTTCTGGTTAGCTTTATATTCCTCTGCCTGTGGCTGTATAACCATTCACATTTCCAGAACTCTTTTGTGGTTCTGAATATCACACTTTGGTTTATAACACACTCATTTAGCTTTGAATTTCGATATATTTTAAAAGATCAGCCTAATTATTAGGTTGACAAGTTGAAAAATAGCAGATTCTTGGAAATTCATTCATTCATTCATTCAACAAACATTTGTTAAGTACCTACTCTGTGCAGAGGACTGCCCTGAATACTGAGAGAAGTAAAAAGTTTAGATAAGACATGGGCCCTACTCTCATGTAGCTTACTATCTAGCCCTAAGGGCAATCAATCAACTAACAAAAGCTTACAAAGTGCCTACTGTGGTACCAAGCATTGTGAGAGGCACTGGAGATACAAGTGTAGTCTTGGTCCTCCAGGTGCTAATATTCTATAAGAATAAGACACATACTTGGGTAATTACAGTACACAAAATTGCATGATAATGTGTAGTAATAAAATATAAAAGAACATGTTTTCTGATATCCCAGGTGTTGAGCTTCCCTGACCTGTGGGATCAAGGAAGGATTCATGGAGAAGGTGGTATATAAATTGAGTTTTAACAGGCAAATAGAATTCAACAAGGGTACAGAAGTAAGTAAGGAGAACATTCTGTGCATTGGAAACTAAAAAATGACACAAAGGTGAAAAAGTATATGGAAAGTTCAAGAGACATAGAATAATACAGTCTGGGTACAACATAAATTGCATGGAAGATAGAGATGTGAGAAATAAGACAGAAAAATTGCATGGAGTTGAATCGTGGAGGGTAATTCCAGGGTAAGAAGTCAAACTCTTAGCACAGAAGCTGTGCTAAGCAATGTGTGGGACATAGTAAACACTTAGCACATGTTTATGAACTGAATTAAACTGACAGGACAGAGGCATGTTTACTTTGGAATTTTTCCTGGAATGTGGAACAGAGCAAAGAGTAAATAATATTATATATATTTTTAAATGAGTGAACTAGGAATCTAATGGAAAAAAAATCTAAGTCTTTCTCAGAGTAGTTCCAAATAGTTTGGAGTTCCTGCTATTTACCCTGTATCTACCCCATAACATTTACTGTTAAATACTCCTCACTATTATTGGCCTATTCAGAGTGTCAAAAACTATAGATAGATGATAGATAGACAGATGGATGGATGGACAGATGAATGGATGATGGATGGATGGATGGATGGATGGATGGATGGATAGATGGACATATAGAATGGATAGATAGATGACTGATAGATAATGGCTATAAAAATGAATAGATAGATTGATTAATAGTTGATAGAAAATATAAAGATGCAAATGTAAATGTAGATGGAGTCTTCAATATTTTTGACTGAAGGTTGAGAGTTATAATATTTAGATTTAAGACTGAACATGCAAAGCAGCTTTGCATAATGGATAGCATGGTAGACCTAGAGTCAGAGAAACCTAGGTTCAAACCCCTTCTGACAGTTACTAGCTATGTGACCTCAGGCAAATCATTCAACTTCTCTGAGTTGAGAGAACTCAGTAGTTTTGATCTTCCTTGGTGAAGAAGCTCCCAAACCAAAGAAAGTCCATGTTTCTGATGTTTTGATCAAACATATCCCACTTGCTTTTTACTTTTCCATTACTCTGTCACATTCATGGAGGAGCTAGAAAAGGGATATGTAGGACTAAGGGGCATTTAAAATTTTTTCTTTGTTTCAAGGTTAGCCAAGGTATAATAATAATAATTATTATTAATAATTAATATTAATAATAACTATTATTATTATAGAGCATTTTAGGGTTAAAAAAGTGATGTTTTACCTATCAGTCATTCTATCATCTTATTTGACCCTCTCAACAACACTGTGAGACCGGTGCTATTATTAACTCCATTTTTTTTAGATGAGGGAACTATGGGAAGAAAGAAATAAACATTTAATTGCCTACTGTGTGCCAGGCACTGTGCTAAGGGCTTTACAAATATTATCTTACTTTGTCCTCACAACAACCCTGGAAGGTAGGTACTGTTATTATCCCATGTTACATTTGAGGAAACTGAGGCAGAAAGAGATTAAGTGATTTGTCCCAGGTTACACCACAGGATTTGAACTCAGGTCTTCCTGCCTCTATGTCTGACATTCTGTCCACTGCACTACCTTTCTTTTTTCTTTATTTTACTTTATTCTGAACTTAAATAAAACAAGTATTTCCATAACATAACAGAATAGGAGAAAATGATGATTGCATTTTATGTATAATTTGCTATTTCTGACCCCTTTTTGTGGATATATGAGCTTTGGTCCCTTGCTAAAGTGCATACATGATCTGGCAATTTCTGATTGGTCCTTCAGTCCTGGTGACTTGGTGTGTGTGTGTGTGTGTGTGTGTGTGTGTGTGTGTGTTTGTATGTGTATATATGTATGTATGTATGTATGTATGTATGTATGTATGTTAGGGAAATTATAGAGAAGATGATTGGCCACAGACTCAAGAGGGTTGTCTCCCCTCAGTAGGAGATGAGAAGCATAGAAAGGATGTCCTCACTACTCTTTTGGCCACATCATTTGCACACTCAGCCAGCTCTCCTTGGACTTCTAGGGAAAGGGGATGTCTCTTCCTTACCTCAAGTCCCCGATTTCCTCTTCTGCTTTGTGTTTTATTTACTGAGGTCAGGCCATTGAACAATAATCCTAGGAGATGGTCTTTCCAGCCATAGTGGCTACATTATGAATTCAAGAGTTTCTACATTCCTGAATCAGTGATTGCTTCTCAGTGCATGGGGTTTCCTGCAACTGTGCTGCTTCTTAGGTAGCTAGGTGGTTTAGCAGATAGATCATTGGCCTTAGGGGATTAGGAAAACAGGAGTTCAAATCCTGCCTCATTTATTAGCTGTGTGACCCTGGGCAGGTCACTTAATTTTTCTCAGGTTCAGTTTCCTAATCTATAAAATGGGAATGTTAATAGGATTTACAGCCAGGGTTGTGCTAGAAATAACTCACTGGTGGAGTGAGTATTTATACCTTGGAAGTCAGCAAACACCACAAATCGGGGCTTGATTTGTTGTTGATTGCCTAGGTTTAAGAAAAATGATGGAGGAAATGGTAACGCAAATGAAACTTAAAAATATTTTTGTATACATTTCTGGGGAGAAACAATTGTTAAACTTACCAGTACACCCTTGTCTATATTTCAGAGTTGTTGTAATGATCAAGTTAATTAATATACATAAAGTGCTTTGCAAACTTTAATGTGCTATATAAATGTTATTATTAAATGGCAGCTAGATGGCACAGTGGATAGAGCACCAGGCCTGGCATAAGGAAGACTTATCTCCCTGAGTTCCAATCCAGCCTCAGATACTTACTAGCTGTATGACACTGGGTAAGTCACTTAACCCTCTTTGCCTCAGTTTCCTCATCTGTAAAATGAACTAGAGAACGAAATGGCAAACCACTCCAGTATCTCCGCCAAGAAAACCCCAAATGAGGTCACAAAAAGTTGGACATCACCGAACAACAACAACAGATTTTTATACCTATATCTATTCTTGGAGAAGGAGATAACCACTGACAGATAGCATCCTGAACCTGAAAAGACTGAAAAGCCATACCTGGAAGCCCAGGGTAGCTGTACCTTGTGAGCTGCTGAGATAGTAAAGGTCTGAAGTAAATGGGACAGGACCATTCAGTGAGTCCACAAAGTTGTCCTTCCCTCCAAAGAGAGTATAATAAGTTCAATGTGGTTATTATTTTATTTTGTGTTTAAATGTCAGCATTCATTTGTGACATTTTTGTGTTTTAAGCAATATTTTCAAAATGGTGGTCAAAAATAAATATCTGGTATATACTTGTCATGTATTGTGATGCAGTCACATTTTGGAGTCCCTAGACATATAGGTAAGCTTTATTTTCAAGATTTCTCCCACAGTCATAAAGTGAGGGGGGAGCACGAGCCAGAGAAAAAAAAGAGAAAAGTCCAACTCCCCTTTTTAGGATCAGGAGGGATCTAAGCTCCACATGAATGTAGGGCAGAAGTCATTTGTGAAGGTAAACCCCTGGGCCACATAGGATTTTTGAGTAATTGGGCCCTCCCTATGCTGAGCACAGGTTTACTGATCAAGGTTTCTTCTACCTTGCTTTGATTTGCCATTTCCGCATTGGGAGCTCCTTCTGTTCCTTAGCTGGTTTAACTTTCCACTGACAATGTGGTTGTATTCATTCAATCTCTTCATGTTCAATTGCCAGTCAAAAAGAAAAAAAGCCTATTATTGGTAAACTGTCTGCTAGGAGAAAGCTTGATTCTTTTATCAGTATTTTTTCTGTTCCATAATGATTTAGGTGGTTGCTAATAGTAATTGTCTCAATCATTTTGAAATTAAAGTTGTAAACTTATCTATCACAGAGATACAGAAGTAATTAAAAGGGACAAGAAGACATTCAGATTATTTAAAATGTATTATGGCCTTTTTTTTTCCATGGGTAATAGAATGCATAGTCTGTTTTGTAGTTTATTTTGTCTCCCTCTTACAACATTTGTTCAAATAAAGGAAATAGATGTTTTTGCGGTTACAGGCATGCACTTGAATTTGACCTGTCATTAGTTGGCTTTCTGTATCCTGTGTAACTTGAAGAATAGTTACTGGTGAGAATCATGTGATTGCATGCCAGTTAAAGCTTGTCTTGTAGTGTGCTTGACAGAAATCCCAATTAATACATGGATAGTCATGTAGATTGCCATCACTGCCCATCAGGTCACTACACGACTGTTCTGAAGGGACAGATGCTGAGAAAAGCTGTTTCCCAGGAGACATTCCTGGAGACCACAACACACCAGGACCAGTAGAGGTAAACTTCTTGTGGAATCCATGTCAAAGCTCACCTTTATGATACCAATGCAGTATGCTTTGATCTGCTCTCTCTCACAGAACTATGGAAATTACGGAATATTTAAGACAAGTTGGAAGAACTAGGGGTGTTAATGGCCTCCCACAAATGACCAATACCAATTCCATTAAATTTAGGAAAGTCACAGCTAACACAGGAAACTTAACATGTTATAACATATTGATGTTAAAACAAAGGGTACAACAAGGGTATATGCCAGTCTATAACATAGTCACCTAGATCCCTTTTGTCCAGATTTAGGACATGCTATGACACATAGAGGGTGTCACTAGGTAGCACAGTGGCTAGAGTGCTAGGCTTGGAGTCAGGAGAGACATGAGTTCACATCCTGCCTAAGACACCAACTGTGTGACCTTGGGCAAGTAGCTTAACATCTTTTAGACTCAATTTACTTATCTGTAAAGTCAGGAAGTTGGATTTAATGGCCTTGAAATTCTATTCTAGCTGAAAATATATGATCCTATGATCTAGGAACCAGTCAGATTACAAACAGTTTGCCAATTGCTTGTCCAGTAATCCGTAAGTGAAAGGTATGTATGTAGAAACAGATCCATTGTTTGTTATTATGTAAATACAACATATTAGCTGAAAATGAGAAAATATTGAAGAACATGATAGCTATCTACAAGTAACTGAAGAGCTGTCTCTTGGAAGAGTAGGATTAGATCCTTGTTTCTCCCCAGTGGGGAAACTCAGAGCAAGGAGCAGATGTAGAAAAGAGACTAACTCAGGCATGTTTCCTATCAATAGAGCTGTCCAAAATAGAATGGACTGCTTCATGAAGTCATGGGTTACCGCCCTCTCCCCCCCATTCAAGGTTTCTGAGCAGATGTTGGATGACAACTTGTTGGCGATTTGTTTGAGGGTATTGCTATAAAAATAAGAATTTTAATAGAGGGGTTTTAAGATTATTTTCTACTCCAAGATTCTGTGATTCTGTATTATTCTATTTGGCCCTGAGACGTTGTCTAGCTAACTTGTCTAAAGCTAGAGAAATGGTAAAGATAGGTCAGGATGGGCATGGGTAACTGACCTATAGCAGGTTTTATACCATGGGAAATTCTTTTCAAGATCAAAACATTTATAACTAAAGGTGAATAGTGGATCTCTGCTTCAAAGGCTGCAATTCTTTGGTGCCAAAACAAGGGGTCAGTTAAATCAGCCCAATGATCTGTTGCTGACATGTGTACATATATGTGTGTATGGGGGGGAAAACAGACCACTTGTTTGACATCATGTATATACAATAAATGATTGATGGAATTTTCCACTTCTCAACCAGTTATGCAGCATCCTGCAGAAACCAGAACAACACATCACCCACACTGCCTAGGCAGTGAATGCTTCCGTTTGATCAAACCTGTGCTCTTATCTCTTTGGAAAAGGGAAACCTTTTTCATATCTTTTGGCAAGCCTATGTTTGGGGAGCCTCTGGACACTATCTTAGAAGAATTTTTTCTTAATGCACAAGATAAAATATATAGGATTAAAAATTAATCCAAATATATTTAAATACAGTACCTAAATATACATGTGTAGCATGCAAATATGCATATATTGTTGTTTAGTTGTTTTAATCATGTCTGACTCTTCATGATCCCATTGAAGGTTTTCTTGGCAAAGAAACTGGAGCAGTTTGCCATTTCCTTCTCCAGCTCATTTTACAGATGAGGAAACTGAGGAAAACAGGGTTAAGTGACTTGCCCAAAGTTGCACAGCAAGTAAGTGTCCAAGGCCACATTTGAACTCAGGAAAATGAGTCTTCCTGACTCCTGGCTTGGTACTCTATCTGCTGTGCCATCTAACTGCCCTGAATATACATATACAGTTATCCCTTCCACATTGCTGGGGTTAGGGGCACAGCACCCCCTACGATCTGGAAAATCCACATAAATTTTTTAGCCCTCCCTTCATATCAGAGAAGAAGTCTGAATTATTATGATATTAAAAGATAAAATCTGTTGGTATTATACAACATCATACATATATTTTATGCATTTCTGAGTTTCTAATTTTTTTTCTGTGTCATCTACTGGCCTTTGCATGTCATCCGCAGCTTCTACAAAACCTCCTAAAAATTCCCATTTAATTTCTTATGCTAACCCACAATTTATCAAAACTATGACAAGGAAAGTTGTGATGTGAAAGGGATAACTTAATTCTATATAAAATATATACACGTGCATATAGTATATACACACATATCATATATAGCATATACATATATTCTGTATAATATGTATAGATATGTGTGTGTATTTGTGTATTAAACAAGTTCACTAATGCCAGATTAAAATCCTTGCTTTGGAACAAAAGATCCATGAGAATGAAGACTGTATAGAGAATTCCAGTTATCTAGGACCCCTCAGAGAGCTTAAAGAATATTAAAACAAATATAGATTTATGAGCTCTGTCCCTCTTTGACTGACTCAGAGATTTTTGGTCAGGGATCTGATATACTGTTATTGCAACTCTATGAGCCAGGCAGGGTTAAATTAAAAAATCATCTTGTTAAAAAGAAGCCAGACATCCTGGCCTGAAAGATGGATGAGATGAGAGTTGAAACTGTTTATTTCTATTGCTTTTATCTCAGTGTCCTGAGCAGGAGATCCATGAATTGCATTGATGATTTGCCCCATGCTCACCTCCATTTTTTGGCTTTGCATTGTACCTGTTTTCTCAGTCTCTATGTAATCTGCCCAACTGTAAATGGAAGTGCCAAATGCTTCAAAGTCTTGAAAAAACTCAGGTGAAGGGGAATGATCTGAAATCTCCTGTTAGAAGTTTTGGAATAATGAATGCAATAGATCTTGATGCATGCCAGAGGAGGGAGAAGGATTCTTCGCCACATGAGAGCCTTCAACGTAGTGCTCTGAGTGGCATGCTGAATTGGGAAAAAAAAATATTTCGTATCCCCACATGGGGAAAATGTCAAGATTCTACTTTTAGTTACCCGAGGAGTGGAAGCATATCTCTCCCACCTGATGTGCTGTGATATTTATAGAAGTAGGAAGGTAGAGCTTCTGGGAATAACTTGCAAGCCACCAGGAATGTGATTTGCATAGCTCCTTCCTGAGCCTAGTATTTTTTTCAGAAGGTAGTACATTGGGGAAACAATGGAGACATGTTTATTTATTGGATTCCTATTATTTGCCTATGGCTTGGGAAAGGAGGTCAGGGTAAATATAATAATTAGAAGATGCAACCTTGTCCCTGCCTCTAGGTCAAGGGTTTTTAACTTGAGATCCAAGGACCACCGAAGTATCTTTAGATAGAAATAAAAAAAAAAAAAAACCTTTATTTTCACTAACCTTTTGTTTCCTTTGTAATCCTATATATTTTGTTTTATATGCTTAAACACATTATTCAAAGAAGGAGTCCATAGGTTTTACCAGAATGCCAAAGGCGTATGTCATACAAAAAAAAAAAAAAAAAAGGTTAAGGATTCTTACCTCTAGGCTGACATGACATAATACGTTGTGCTACAGACAGATTCTAAAAAGATGAAATCCATCTTCTAAGGAAATAATAATATTGATAAAGATGGAAACTAGAAGTACATATCCTAATCAGGTTACTTTTATATGTAATAAGACCTCACATGTTCTCTACATTCTTGCTATAGAAAAAACGTGTTCAACATGAAAGCAAATGTGTTCATCAGATTCATCTTAGAGCTTCCTTGGACTTTAATTCTTTAATTAGTGGATACAGGAGCAGCCTAAGGGACAGGTTGAGCAAGGCGGTCGCTGTGCTGGTGTGATGTAATGACTCAGTGCGAAGGCTCCATTCCCAAACATGTCTTCCCCACTGGACTACTATCTCCTCTGAAATGATTACTGTTCATCATTGTTATCACAGCATTTATATAGTGCTTTCAGGTTTACCAACACTTTATTACTTGATTTGATCCTCAGAACGATCCTGTGAGATGTGTTATTATTATTCCTCCCTTTACAGATGAGGAAACTGAGGCTGAGAGAGGGAAAATGATTTTCCCAGAATCACACAACTAATAAATATCTGAGGCAAAATTTGACTCAGATCTTCATAACTCCAAGTTCAGCACTCTATCCATTACGCCACTTAGCTGCCTATTGGCAGGCACGACACATAGTAGGCAATTAATGAGTGTTTATTGAAAAAATAAAACCACTTCCACTGCAATGCTAACTGGATGCCTCATCATAGCATCTGGGTTCTCAAAAGTCACATTGGCTAAAGTCAAGCTCTGGAAGATTTTAATGATATGGAAAACTTTTGCTAATGGACTGCATAGCAGATCCAGCTCTGGTTCAGCAGGGCTGGCCTAGCTCAGTTGGGAGAAGCTTGCCACTAGAAAGTCGGCCACCAAGCAATGAACTTGGCCACGAAACCTTTGAAACCATCTGCCAAGGTTTGGAGGACTTGTTATCTGAGTTGGTGGAGAGAGTATATACAAGAGTGAAAGCACAGATTATCTGGAGAGTTGGAGCCCATGGGCATAGACATCAACCCAAACTCCAACTCCAATCTCACAGTCTTTCAGCCACATGTGGGAAGGCACCCCGTTTTTTGCAGGGGACATATGTCTGCTAGCCCAGTGAGAGGATGGAGAAAGTGAAATTCTAAAGAACAGTTTCAAATTCTCCATTCTAATCTACTTAAAAAGGCTCATCTTTTTGTCCTAATCAATGTCAGCAGACAATCCATAAAAAGTAACAATATATAAAGTGTTATAGATCTGGCTCCCATCGTTTAATTATTTTAGTCCATTTGGGAGTAGATGACAAGGCTTTTTTCTTCATAAACCTTCATTGATCCTTTTTAAATAGTGCTGACACAAGTGGGAGTCATTCACAGTAATAGGAAAGAAGTTGGACATCAGGTTGGGATTTTTTAATGGTTGAGGTCATAACCAATATTATTCCGCTCAGAGTCACAAACCTCACCTGCAGTCACAATAAACAAATCCGAGAGTCGCTCACAATGGGAAACTAGTAATGAAAGCAAACTATTTTTCTTACTCTAGTTAGGATGTAATAATAGCCTGCCTTGATGTTTCTTGGCCAAACTCAAAGGGTGCTAAGGTAGACAGTTTATCGGTGTGAAAGAAAAAGAAATCCACAATACTTTCGTTGAGAACCAATATTAGATTGTGGTGGAGGGTACTGTCCCAATCAATTGTTTCTGAAGGTTTGGCTTTATGAGCAAATAGAGGATTATATGCCTGGTATGATTGGAGGGTAGGTGGCGAGGCCTCCAATTTTTGCCTCTAAGGAGGCAGCATGATACAGTGGTTCTACAGTGCCACCTCCAGCAATTATTACATGTGTGACCATGGGCAATTCACTTATTCTTTCTAGAACTTAGTTTCCTCATCCATAAAATGAGGGAATTGAACCAGAAGGCCTCTGAGGTCATTTCTGGCTCTCAAGCTATGGTCCCATGATGTTTGAAATCCTACTGTTAGTGGAATCCCTTTGTGTTAATTATTGCTTTCTCCACTCATTACTCTTTGAAAATGCAAATGTTCCTGCAAGCCTATTTAACCCCTTCCTACCTTAAGAGAAATAAGTTTGTCATAGAATCAAAGTCATAGCAATGTAGACTTGGAGGATATTAGACATCCTCGAGTCCAATTCTCTTATTTTTTAAGGATGTGAGAACAATGAGTCTCTGAGGCATGAATCAAAGTTCACACAGTTCAAAGTCACGCAGCCAGTGAGTGGGGAAGCCGGGACACAGACCCAGGCTTGGTGATTCCTAGCGCAGTGATCTTACCATACCACCAGCCCATCCATACAGAAGAAACTCAGCCTGAGAGTACTTGGTGCTTATGATAAATAAAGGTAATACTGAAAGGTGGTGGAGGAAGAGAGCAGAGTAGGGACTAGGATTAAATACGGGGAGGTTTATACCTAGGGTGTAGCTGGGAGTGAGCTAGTAAATGTTTAACAACCAACATGGAGGGGAAAAAATAGTTCACGGGATACACTTTTAAATTCCATCTGCATTATCAACATTTTTCTCCATCACTTTCTTAAATCTAGACAATCAACAAAACAATAAATCAAATCCTGATTTCCAGCACTTGCTGATTTTTAAGGTGTAAATAAAGGTTCACACTGAAAATTTAACATTTTGCTCTTCTGAGCCCACCCCTTTAGGCAACCCACAGGGGGACATATTAAAGGGACACTTTAAGCTATTTCATTTTATAAATGCACATATTTTTAATTCCAGAAAATGCCATTCTCCATGGCATATGTATATGTATTTGTGCTGTTAATGGTGCCTTCATTACAGAGAAGGTTCAAAGCTTCCAGTGGTCTCCTACTTCCCTCTTCTCCCCATAATCTAAGATTCAGCTATACTACCTTATTTGTAATTCCTCAAACAAGATACTCCATTTCCCATCTTAGTGCTTTTGTACTAGTAGGCCCCCATGCCTGGAATGCCCTACCCCTTGACCTGTGCTTTAAATTTCCCTGATTCTCTTGAAGACTCAGCTAAAATCCCAACATCTCAGTGGCAGATGACTTCAATCTACTCTGTATATATAGTCAGTTCAGCTTTAATGCCATATATGCATTGCTAAAAAGTATTGTGTTCTGCAAAATTGCTCAGTAAAAACCACAGGGCTTATGGGAGAAATGGGGCTAGGAACACAGTGCCCAAAAACTAAGTTAGTGACACAATTAAAAAAAATGTTGTTCTGGTGTGTCTGACTCTATGTGACCCCATGAACTTTGTCCATGGAGTTTTCTTGGCAAAGATACTGGAATGGTTTGCCATTTCCTTTTCCACTGTGTCCCCATTCTACAGATGAGGAACTGAGGCAAATAGGGGTTAAGCAACGTATCTGAGATCAAATTTGAGCTCAGAACTTCCTGACTCCAGGACCTGTGCTCTATCCACAGCACCACCTAGTTTTATTAGGAACCTAATAAAAATGGTAGCACAGTTTTATATATGTTAAATGGTTGAGAAACACTGTCAGTCTTCAGCTTTTGTGGGAGTAATTTCCCTAGAAAACATCCCAAAAGTCGAAAACTCAAATGCTGATACACAGAACCTATGGGAAACAGGGGGTTAGGTTCCCGTGACTTCCCAAAACTGCAATCTTTGGCTAGAAATTGTTGAAAATAGATTTTTTTCCTGCATACAATTCTTTATGACAAAACATTAATTCTGAGCATGTGTACTTTTCCTAACACATAGCCATGAAATAACTCATAAAATGCAGGGGAGAGGAGAGGTAACTCAGGATAGGGTGAGAGGGGCAAGGGTGGATGTCAGAAGAATCCCAGGTCAAAAAGGGAAAGGAACAGCTCCTGTCATCTCAATATCAACTTTTAGCTGACTTGGTTGAACTGTTCCCCATTGATAAAGCATGTCCCTAGTGGTGATTCCTACCTCTCCACCCCCATCCCCATCCCAGTTGCTGTTGGAATGGGTAGCCAGGGCGATGGGACACTGGGTCTGGCACATGAGCACTGGCGAGAGGGCAGGGGTGACCACAATCTCATTTACCACAGACAGCCACTTTTCCATTCTGTCAATTCTCTCATCGGGCACTTGAGAGCTTACTTTAGCACTTTGTAGAGTGGGTTTTTACAAACACTTTTATGAATACTTTACTCCTTTTTGCGGATATAAACTTGCCCATCTCCTCTTTCATTTTTTTTTCTCTACCACACATAGCAGCGAATATGCACAGTTACCAACATGAAAGTGAAAATGAGGTTACTAATAAAATCAATGCTAATGCCTAAAGTTACGAAAGTTAAACCCTAGAATGCTGCTGACTATGCTGTGGACTGGCTGTACATAAATGCTACAGTTAACAGTGATGGTTCCCATGGCCTCCAGCTGTTGTTTGACTGCTGCCCTCATTCCCACGGGGACCCTGCTGGAGATATGGCAAGAGGGAGACCTTTAACTCTAGAATGGGGAGTAGGGGTGCTGTGAACATGGCAGAAAGGGAGTGGGAAAGAGGCCAGGGTTGGAAGTGGTGCAGACTAGCGTTCCTTGGTCCACACTTCCTCCTGCACCAGAAGATATACAAGAAATATGACACTTTACCTTGACAAATACATGAAGTTTGCTTATGGAAATGGGCATTGGAAGGTTTGCAGAGTTATTGAGATATGGGGGAAAGAGGGTTATCTGAAATCAGAAGGAAAGTGGTAACACCAGGTGTGGATGGGCATAGCTTATTGTCCCATTGTTTGTGGCAGATAATATCTCGAAAAAGCAAATTCAAAAGACAGAGTGTCCCTTAATATATCTAGGTTGTTGGAACAAATTCTTGTTTTCAAAACAAACCATAGCAGAACTGATTGTATCTTACATGCATATAGTTATTTACATGTCTTCTCCTCCATTAGAATGTAAGCTCCTTGAGGGCAAGAACCAAGAAAGACACCTTTCTTTGTATCCTCAGAACTTAGCACAGTACCTGGAGAAGGAAGGAAGGAAGGAGGGAAGAAAGGAAAGGAAGGAAGGAAGGGAGCAAAGAAGGAAGGAAGGAAGGAAGGAAAGAAGGAAGGAAGAAAGGCAGTTAGGAAAGGAGGGAAGGAAGGAAGGGAGCAAGGAAGGAGGGAGAGAGGGAAGAAGGGTAAAAGAGATGAAAGAGAGGGAGGGAGGAAGGGAAAGAAAGGAGGGAAGAGCAGAAGTAGGCAGGAAGGAAATTATTTTATAATTATATTTACCAATCTGTGTGTTTTATATCCCCACATAACAGTAAGGTCCCTAAGTGTAGGTTCTGTTTCATATTTGTCTTTGTATAGCCAATGCTTAGCATAGTGCCTTGCATGAAATAGCAAATTAAAAAATGTTTGCTAAATTCCACTGGACACACACCATCAGATTAAGAACAAGCATCTACACAAGGATATAATCTATAGATTTGTTAATTGTTGGTAGACATCAGTCTATATCTTATATATGTACATATATATCACATAGGTGTATATGTATATATGCACACACTAGATACATGTGTTGTATTCCATTTTGGACCATTACACTCCAGCTCCTCTTCCTGATTCTACTTAAGATCTTTTCTTTTAAGCACTTTGTCTATAATTGTCTAGTGCTTTAATACCAAGGTGTTTCCCTCAATTATGGAAAAAATAATATGGAAGCTATGATTCATTGCTGCAGCACCCCTAAGAGAAAGGGCATACAAGTTTTAAAGGTTAGAAAACTGAAGTGCAAGAAGTTTAACAGATGTATGCAAAATCATTCTGTGTACCAGTAACACTAGATTAGAATTTACAAGTTTCTGATTACGCATCTATCTAATTTAGCATCTGGGTCCAGGCCTGGGTCCCTTTATCCTCTTCTTTTCTTTTCCTCATCTTCCCTCTCTTTCTCTTTTCTCCCAGATTGCCACAATGCTTTCTGGTTTTAATATCAGTGTCTTAATTATACAACCTTGTATAGTTACACAAGTACCTTTTTATGAATCTCCAGTGTTACTGGAGTGTAGTTGGCAGAGCAGACAACTGGGATTAGGGAGCTCCGTGATCCCTAATCTAAAATCGTGGGTCCTTGAGGAAGGCAATTTACCTCTGCATCAGTTTGACTTACCTCCTGCACTGGATGTTACAAGGATTAATTATTTCATGTTTATAAAGTGCTCAAAGGAAGAGAGGCTCTAGATAAATGTAAAACATCATTTTTCATGTTTCCAGAATGTCTCATTATTTCATTTCACATGGCATTAAACAGACAAAAGGATGTGACATATGGCATGTCCATAAAATTACTTGGGGAATTGGAGTGGGAATAACTCCACTATCCCTATGATCCCTGTGAGGGTCATGGATGGCACAGTAGGCTTTACAAACAGCTGGAACAGGTGACTTCCCAGGTGGTATGATTTCGGGGGCCCTAGAAGGACTCTCTGCTCCCCAAAGGCCCCAGGAATGCTGACTAGTGCTGGAAGTTGTCTAGTTAGTGTTTTATTCCTTTTGCTAAAGGCTTCCTGCCTTCCTTCCTCTCATCCTCCATCTCTCCCTCCATTCCTTCTTTCCTTTCTTTTATTTTTTTGAGACTGGGTCTCCCTATCTTGCTCAGAGTACGATGGCTACTCATGGGCCTGACTTTTTTTTTTTTTTTTTTAGGCAATTGGGGTTAAGTGACTTGCCCAGGATCATCACACAGCTAGTAAGTGTCAAGTGTTTGGTCTGAGGCCTGATTTGAACTCAGGTCCTCCTGACTTCAGGGCCAGTGCTCTCTCCACTGCACCACTTAGCTGCCCATGCCCCATCACATAACTTTGATCTACTTTATTCCTGCCCTGGGCCAGGATTTTGCCTTTCCATAGGCAACCTAGATGTCCCCTGCTCTGGGAGCTCACCATATTGTTGTCAGACTTATTTGGGACACACAATCAGCATTCCCCTACTATATCTCAGAATTTCTGAGCTCAAGCTATCCAGCAGCCTCAGCTTCCTCAATAGGAGGGATTAGAGGTGTGTGCCACCACGCCCAGACAAAAATGATTTTAAGGAAGAGAGATCACTAACAGCTGGGGTGGGGTGGGGGAGGGGGTAGTCAGGAAAGAAAGTGGCTTATTAGTGGGGATATTAGTGATTCTTCCACCTTCACCTCCTGTCTTCCCTGGAAGCTCAAATCCCACCTTCTGCAAGAGGCCTTTTCCAGGCCTATCCCACTGATACTGTCTTTCCTCTGGGATTAATTATATCCCATTTACATCTTGTTTGTACACAGTTATTTGCATGCTGTCTTCTCCATTAGAATGTGAACTTCGTTCCTTTCTTTGTATCCCCAGTGATGGGAACAGTGCCTAGCACAAAGTAAACTCTTAATAAATGTTTATTGACTGACTAATAGGAAAGAGTCAAAATTTCTGTAGTAACTGAAAGGATGGAGGTCTTAGCAATAGAAACAGGGAAGTTCAGGGGAAAAGATATTTTACTGTGTTGGTGTGTTTTGGTGTGTTATACTTCTTAACTTTGAGGCTTTGAGTGGCTCTCTGGGCTCTTCCACTGGGAGGCTGAGAATTCTCTTTCTGCACTCTTGGCTTCCTTCAAGTCCCAGCTAGAATCCCATCTTCTGCATGCAGTATAGTGTACTAGTGTTCTCCTCCTTGATGCTAGTGCCTTCCCTCTGTTGATTTTGTCTAATTCATCCTGTTCATGTCATATTTGTGCATAGACATTTCACATTAGCTCCCCCATCAGAATGTGAGTTCCTTGAAAACAGTGACTGTTTTTTTGCCTTTCTTTATATCCCCAGCACTTAGCACAGCCCCTGGCACATAGTATTTAATAAATACTCGTTGACTTTTGATATCTAGGTGTTAATGTCCAGCAGGAAGCTGGAAATGTGGAAATGGAGGTTCACAGAGAGACCAGACAAGGTTGGACACATAATTTTACTTTCTGGCACTTAGAACAGCGTCTGGCACATTGTAGGCGCTTAAGAAATATTTATTAGCTGACTGGGAGTCATCTGAATAGAGAGGATATTTGAACTCTGTGTAAATAGATGAAAGCGCTAAGGTTCAAGAACAAGAGGCTCAAGAGAGAAGAGGAGAGCCTGGGAAAGTGTCTTGGGGGCCATTCACACTTCGAGTCTGAGGGGAGATAGTGGATAAATAAAGAAGTACTGAAGAGCAGCAAGAAAGGAAAAGAATGACAAGATCGCAAGAACAGAGAGGCCAGCAAAGGAGAAATTGTCCTGAAAGAGTTCATTATTGTTCAGTCATTTCAATTGTGTCTGACTCTTTGTAACCCCATTTGGGGTTTTCTTGTCAAAGAAACCAGAGTGGTTTGGCATTTCTTTCTCCAGATCATTTTATAGATGAAGAAACTGAGGCAGAGTTAAGTGACTTGCCCAGGGTCACATGGCTAGTAAGTGTCTGAGGCTGGATTTGAACTCAGATTTACCTGACTGCAGGCCTAGCACTCTGTCCACTGAACAACCTAGCTGTCCTCATCCTGAAAGAGAGGGTGAGTCAAAAGTACTAAATGCTGCAGAAATGTCAAGGAAGATAATTGATAAAATATTATTAGATTTGGCTATTTAAAAAGTTATTGGCGATTGTGGGGAGGGCAGTTTCAGTAGAGTGGTGAAGCTTGTTCATATAATTGTCCAAATTAGGGAATCTGCACAGTAAAAGGATAATTGAAAGAATAATAATGAGAATGGGCAGTTTATCACTTTCCTAGGCTCTACAACAACTTTTGATATTCCGACAAATCCTAATAAAAGTAAAATCTATCAATTAAATAAACAAAGCATTAAGTGGAGAACAGAATAATCAGGAGATATGGGTCTGTTATTTCTCCGAGGGGGGCGGGGCGTTAAACATTAGCAGTATCCAAACACGGCATCACCGTTAGGGAATCTATGTTCTGGCTAGATAAACTTCCTAGTCCACTGAGGGTTGATCCATTTGGACAGTAGAACTTCCTTGACAAAGATGGCCTTACAGAGGATGCAGACACCTTGGTCTAGGGAACTCACTTTCAGTTTTACAGAATTATTCTGTTAGATCTTTCAATTATGTAATTTTAGTTTTTTAGCACTTCTGCCAAAGGTGCTCCCAAAACACTTGCTCTTGGGTTCATTCTGGTGCTAGTTTCTTCAGTAGGATGGTTCAATATGTTCTCTACTTGTGTGTGTGTGTGTGTAAATATATCTTGCTGTGCCTAACTCATGGTGCTCATTTACAGGAAGCTGTTGCATGTTAACCATGACATGTGATACATGTATATTCTAGATCACTTTGAAAGATACCTCCACTTTAGAAATAGCAATGTAATTTGAGGGATGATTGCCCTTTTTGGTAGTGCAGAAATGGACTGTGATATGTATGCCTATGTTCATATACCTCCCCTTCTGGATACTTTGTCCTCTCTGGATTTATGTGACATTTCTCTTTCCTGTTTCTCCTTCTTGTTTTACCTTTGCTCAGTGTCTTTGGCTGATTCCTACTCTGTCGTAACACTCTAATTTTAAGTGTTCCCCAAGGTTCTTTCTGAGTTCTTTGGCATTTCTCTCTTCATATTATCTGACTTGGTGATCACATCAGCTCACATGGATTCAATTGTCATCTCTAAGTAGATGATTCCTAGATCTATATATCCAGTCCTTGTCTCTCTCCTGAGCTCCAGTCTCATAACATTACTGTTTATATATAGATATAGCTAAAGTGTCTTCCCCTCACCAAAATCATAATAGTAAAAACAGCAGAAACAACAGATACATCTCCTAATTATTCTGTTCTCCACTTAATGCTTTGTTTACTTAATTGGTGAATTTTACCATCATTAGAGTTTGTCACACTATCAAAAGTTACTGTAGAGCCTAGAAAAGAGATGACATCTCAAACTCCACATCTCTTAAACAGAACTTGTTATCTTTACCTTCCCTCCCAAACCCCACTTTCCTCTTACTTTTGCAAACACCACTGACTTCCTAGTCATCCAGGCTCAAAGACTCAATGTCGTACTTAACTCTTTACTTTCACTTACCCTTCGTGTACAATCTGTTGTTAACTCACAAAATCTCTTTTGCTAAATAGAGCAGGGATCACTTTCCAGGTAACAGTGAGATTTGAACAAAGATTCAGAAAAGCTTTTTATTAGGCAAAGGTAACCAAATATGTTCACAACATACATGAGTAGATGTTTGCTTGCCTGATGCAGAGACCTATATTTTTTTTTGCTTTTCAAAAAAATTATGATAATTCCATGATACTGTGCATTGAATGTATAATGTAGAATATCACTATTATCTGTTAGGGAGAATGATTATGTAACTGCAATAATCTATTCTTTTTCTTGGTGAGAAAGGAATGAGTCCATTATCATTTAACAGGCTAAGACCACTATTAGCACCCCCTGAAAACACCAATATTCAAGCAAAACTTAGATTGTTATTCTATGAATATTTGTTTTGCACATGCAGTAGGTAGAGATTTTAAAGAGATGATATAAGCATTACTAAAACATTAAATGGGGAAATTCTCTTATCTTGTTCTAAAAATACATGTTTTTTTTTCATTATAATGAACAAAACATGATAACTCCTTTGTGTGACTTCATTGAATTACCCTGGAAGAAAAACAAACAAACTACAGGCAACATCATTACACTAACAAGATTGCCTGTCATCATGAAAATATCATTGATATTATTTCACCCCTATTGCTCACTCTCCACCCCCTCCCATATTCCTGTTGGTCTAACCAGATCCATTTAACAACTTTTTGCTTTCTAGTAGTTATGAAAAAAGTGGTGAGAGGCTGTTTTGTGAAGCTGATAAAGGGGTAGAATTGGAGGGAAGAAATCCCATGTTTGAGCCCTGCCTCTGACTTATACTAACTAGGGGACTATTTTCAAGCAAGTTAGCCTTTCAATTACCCACGGGAAATTCTCTAAGACTAAATTGCAGGCAAGTTTTCTACACAGAGGAAGTCATAGTTTGAGGACTCCAAAAGGAAAAGTAGCATCATTTTATACATGTCTATATACCGTTAGTGTTTGTAGCTGAAATAGAACTGAATTTCTTAAGCTTATTGGGGCACTTTGGTTTGGCCCAAAACAAACAAACAAAAACCCCAGAAGGGTCATCCATTGTATCATATGGAATCTGAATAGGAACTGAAACCCTATTCTAAGAATATCGTGTGATAGGTGAAGGTGACAAATATTAAATGACACTAGAACAGATGGAACAAACAAACTCCATGAATGGATGTGAATTAATTCAGAAGCTGTTCTATTATTCTACCACTAATTTAAAACACACCTGGGAGGATTTCCTTCCTCTGATTCACACACACACATACACACATACACACACACACACACACACTTTAAAAACAAAATAATCAAATTAATATGAGAATATATATTTTTCTCATACAATTTCACATTTATCAATACATTTGAAATATTAATTATATATTGTATAACATTACATATTTATATAGATGTGAGATATAAGGATAAATATGATATATGTATGGTATATAAATATAAATATATATAATATATATATATCTCCACACCCTTATATATATATATATATATAAGCTCTATATCCATGAAATCCCAGGTCTAGTCTACATATGTATCTGTGCATTTATGTATATACACAAATATATATACACATGTATAGTGTAGATGTACATACCCACAGAAATGGAATTTAGTGACAAATACATAATAATATAATACAATTCCAAATAAATATCATAAATAAAGTCAAACAGCAGAGATAATTTCAGGTGGTAGCTCTGACATTCTCTATTAAATGTCAGATGAATGCCTCAACAATGATGCATACTTCATGTCTAAGAAAAAAGGAATTCTAATGTAAGGACTCCCTTTCTCTTCCTCTCCCTCCTCCTCCTCCATCTCCTCTCCTCTCTCTCTCTCTCTCCCTCCCTCCCTTCCTCCCTCTCTCCCTATCCCCCCTAAACCTTCACTTCTTCCCTCCACCACCCCCACCCCCAGGCCAAAACAATTTCTTTTTTGTGTTCTGCCAGGACTCCTAATTGTAAAGCCCTTTCAATTGCACAAATCACCCATGTCTTTCAAGTTGGCTTCTCCCATTCTATTATTTAGCTGACAAGTAGTTGCAAACAAAACAAAAAGATATTTTTATTCACATAAGCAGAAGCTATAGGAAGATAAGTGATGTCAATGAGATTTGCATTTTTGGAGCCAGCTTTCCTAATAAAATTGAGGGTTTCTATCATTTGTTTGTTATGTTATCAAATTGGCAGCGGTCAGGCTCTCTCCCCTTAAATGGTCATGGAAAAAAAAAAGCTAAGCTAGTAAAATAGCTCTATGTAGGAGCCAAAACAAAACAGAATACCACTGGGGGAAGGGAGATATTTCAACAAATATAAAGAACTAAGAGCCTTGGACATTTTATTTTGCATTGGGGGAAAAAAAAGAGAAACAATACTCAACTTCCAGGTTTAGAGAAAATGGCATCATTGTTCTGCCTGAGATGACAAGATCATAAAATGCTGTTGCTTTGGCAGCAATATCGTGACTAGATCACAGAACCAAGTTCTCTTCTCTTCAGCTCCTCCCTCAATGGAGCAAGAGCCAAAGTGTGAAAACGGGAAATGATCCAAACTAGGAGGAAATACTCTTAACAAGAAATGGCTCATTTGCAGTAATTGCATAAGGGCGTTTGTGATGGGGTGGGAGGTGGGGGTGGGGGGTGGTTTCATTCAAAGTATCATTTTAAAGCTAAGGGAGAGAATTCTTCACTTGAAAGAATTCCTAAGTATTGTTTAGTGCTTTCCTAGTCAGTATGATCAAACCAAGACAAATAGAAGGTCAAGGACAGGAAATGGATCTTGCCATGTGACTCTTAAAACCCCTGACCAGACTGGAAATGTGGCTTTGTTCCCATGGCAGCAATGCTTAAAGGTCAGCAGGGTTCATTTCTAAAAGATGAATTAGAGAGAAGGTAGGGCAGCTAGGGCACTTTCAAGGGAAATCCAGCAGGGGTAAAGAGAAAGGCATTTTTTGAGGTGTTTTATGGTGCCATAGATAGAATACTGAGCTTGGAGTCAGGAAGACTGAGTTCAAATTATGCCTCCGACTCTTATTAGGTGTGTGACTCAGGGGAAGTCACTGTTGATTAAGTCAAGGTTGATTGACTTCTCTCTGCCTCAGTTTCCTCATCTGTAAAATATGGGCAATAATAGCATAATAAAAAGACAGGGTTAAGCTCACCAGCCTCTAAAGTCACTTTCAGCTCTAAATTCATGATCCAATAAACAAGGTGCTGTCTCCTAAGGTAAAATGAAGCAGACTTCATTCTGAATATGAATTTAAATAACTCAGTACATCTGTGATCTCATTGACACAGGCATTCCTTCCATTGGCGTAGATTGCAACAGAGCCATGCCTTTTAACTCTACAAGATTCTTGTCCATATTTTCCTATTAACACTCCAAAAAATATCTATACCATGTGCTGGAGTCTTTCTCCTAGTTCATTTCACGCTTCTTGTTTTCATATTTCATGGATGGCACTTGACTGTCCATCAGTTCTCCTTTGTTCGTATCCTTTTTTTTTTAACTGTACGTTTTTACATCGATATCCCAAATATACCTTCTTGCATGTGAGTCATTGTTGGAAATTTGATACAGCCTATATGGGCTTACCTCGGGTCTCCTTATTTCCCATGAATTCAAATGTAAACTTGCACCTTCTGAGGACATAGTATGACAAAATTTGCAACTATACAAAATCACGAGAAGAATATTCTTATTGGAAATATGAGTCCTTGAACCAAAGAGTAACTTGGGATTTTTAGAATACTTCAAAATTTTCTAAATTAAATCTAGCTCATTCTCTTTCTTCTAATTCAATTTTGGGTCCCACTCACTTTTCATTAGCTATGTTCATCTCTGGTAAAATGCATGGTCAGGCCATCTAATTATATATAATAGTCTGGACAATAGATGCTTTTTATCCATTTAGTTTTTCCAGTATGGATTGTCAGACGGATATTTTCTTAGTAATCATGGGTCTTACTGAGGAAACTCTATAATGTTCTGGGACTTTATACAATCAATACCGTAGCATCTGTAAACAAGAGCCTCTGAGGAACCATTCCTTACATATGGAATACCTCTTGTACAGGATGTCCTCCAAGACATCTTTGTTTAATGAATGTACATCTTCAAGATAGTGGACATTTAAGAAAATGAAATTTTTAAAAAGTATATGTTTTTCAAAAAGCTATTGCTATGTAGTTATCAGCTGTGAAGGAATCCTAAAAGATCTCAATATGTGCACATACCATTGGAAGATAGCCTCGAAGGCTGAATTCACCTCTGCTAAATCAAAGGTACACAAATAACAAACCCAGAAGTTGGGGTTGTATTCTTTGTACTTTGAAGTCATTTGTGTGACTATAAAGAAGAAGTCTACAGTAGAAAGTTGTTTGAAAAAACCTGCCTATTCCATTCTCACCATTTCATCAAGGATACCTTATAACATATATAGATCATTCTCATAAAGAATTTGTAACAATAAGAAAGTTGGCATATGACTTAGCAGTTACTCTATGTTCTTTTGATTATTCTTTTTTTTTGTTTTAATCAAATAATCTCTGATTTTCCCCATTCATTTGGTATCTTCCATATCCTGAGGCATCTTGCAAAATGATCCCTCAATGCTTTCAAGATTATATTACCTCATTCATTTCTAGGACTCTATCCCAAAAGTATCATAAAAAGGGGGGAAAGAACCTATCTGTATAAATATATTCATAGCTGCTTCACTTGTAATGGCAAAATATTAGAACCAGCCTATATGTGCAACAATTGGAGAATGACTGAATAAATTATGGTATATTAATGCAATGGAATATTATAGTACCATAAAAATGATAAATATGAAACATATAAGGAAATATGGAAAGACCCATATGAGATGTTGCAAAGCAAAATCATCAGAAATGGAATTTTATGCACACTAACATTTATTCAAGGAAAGAAAAAGAAAAGAAGGAAAACAGGGGAAAATAGAACTTTGAACAGGCCTGGCTAGGAACACAGAACAAAAAGCATTTTCTTTGCTTGTCCATGGTTTAATTCATTTGGTCTTGTCAATCAATCCACCAATAAGCTTATTTTTTTAAGCGCCTACTCTGAAACCTATTGTGCTAGGATTGTGAGGATACAATTATAAAGAATTAAATAAGCCTTACTAGCAAAAAGCTTCTATGCTCTTTGGGACCATAGAAGAGACAAGTACATATAGAAATAACATACAATAACTATAAAGTAAAGAAATGCAGAGTTTGGCTGGGAGGGCTCTAGTAGTTTGGGGAGTAGGGATCAGGAAAGGCTCCTTCCAGAAGATGGTACCACAGACTACATGAGGAAGAGGTGAGGAGGAAATGCATTTTAGGATACAGAATGGCTGGTACACAGTCATGGTGATGGGAAATGGAGTGTCATGGGGGATGATCAAAGAGAATACAAGTTTGGCCAGATTTCAAAATATGGGAGGGAGAATGATAGCCCAGAAGGACAAAGGTTTGGAATAAGGTTTTATCTTGTGTTTTGTATGTCTATTTGATTGTTTTTTGTTGTTGATTTTTAAGTTTATAATTTATGAGGAAAAATGTTTGCTTTAAAAGATTGGTTTACCTCCAAAATGAATTCTCTTCACATGTACTAGGTCTGGTCAAATACTTCTTCTTGACCTCATTTTTTAAAAAAAATTCCTTATATCAGGGACTGATGTTTGGGGGTCTAAATTTTGCAATTACTTTAGTCATTCACAATCACTACAAAATACAGAAAAAAATTTATTTGGCTTCAATAGAATTGTAATGGGGGAGGAGCATAACCTATAGAATATGCGTAGAGCTGATCTGAGCTCCCCTTACTCACTTTCAGGAACTCATATGCTCAGCAGGACTTTGTGATGAGACATCAATCATTTGATCCCTGTGACAGAAATAGAGGAAAGGGCTGTATCAAAAAAGACTGGCTACTGAGTCAGGAAAGCCAGCTACCCACTCAGTAGGCTTAAAATAGAGAGGACTTCCCTTCTTGCTTTCCTCTGCCTCTCTTTTCAATGTGTGTTTTGGGATTCTAATTGTTCCCCCTTGGACTTCCCACAAAGGCAAAGAAGGAATGTTGTTTTCCCTTTACCCACTCTGGAAGCAAAGGCAACTGCCTGTACCTGGCATGAGCACAAATGCTCATCCAAGTGAGTGTAAGCAACTAAACTTCATGTCTCTGGCAGGACCTTTTGCTCATAATTCTTTCCCTGAACATAGGTGACTGAAGAGCAATTACGAGATACGGACTTTTTGAGTCTAGTGGCTGCCTCAGGAATTTAGGAGTTCCAGGGTTCCTTAAATAGATTTGTCTGGAAGCTGGAACAATTTTCTGCAATTATACCTTACTCAGAGAAAATGACCACTGATACAGGATGATGTGACATAGATGTGTCATGTTTAGGGTCTTCAAACTCTCCTTTGCCTTCCCTTCCCCCTGAAAAAGTACTTAAGACATATAGTTATGAGGCTTTTAGGTGGACTGCAAGCTTTCGACCTCTGGTTTCTCAAACTTGAGTTATATTTTCTGATATGCTTCCTTCCATCCCTTCCTCTGCCCACTTTTGCACTGAAATCAATGACTTTGAAAGTACATATTGATTTAATTTGGAACATCATTACATATACAACATAATGTGGAAGTCGTGTAAAAAAAAGCAACAATAAAAACTCTCTTTGAAAAATAGTCTCCAATCTCTGCTTAGTTTTTGGCTACAGAGAAACTACAGATGGAGTTTCACTATGGGAATTTCCAAGTGATGCAAACTAAGAAGGAATTAAAACATCAGTATGAAATGACTTCCTCTAAAATTTAGAACTAGGAAGGTCCTTAAGCTCTAGCCCAACACTGCTGGAGAAAAGTGATCTCTTTCTTTGCTAGAATAAGGGACTTTTAGAAATGAAATCAGATTTACTAGTGATTCAAATGCCATATGATTACGTTCTAACACTGAAAATGAAAACTGAGGATGTTTTTATAAAGAAATTTTTAATGGTTAGGAGGATCATAACATAATTCTAACCTATCCTCACTATTTCTGGAAGTGAAATTGTGCAGGCACATTAGCCCTTTAAGATACCACAAGGGAGCCTGATGAAGTAGAAAGGACTGTGTCTCAGTTTCTTCATCTGAAAAATGAGGGGCCCTGAAATAAAGGAACTCTCAGGTCCTTTCCAACTTTAAATCCATGATGACACTAAAAGGCTAGACATGGCCCCCCAACATCTTAAGTCTACCTTATAACAATTTGTTACGGAGCTGTCATACATTATTTTATCTCAACACTTAAATTTTTGTCCAGAGCACCTTTTAGGATGCTAATTTTCATAAATTTACTATTCACCATATTTTTATTACAAGGGAGGACCCACTAGGTTGGGGCAGAGATGGGAAAGAATGAAAATTATATAAAAATAAAAAGAACATAATTTTAAAAATAATTGCAGTTTTATTTAGAGTTTGCCACACAAGCATTGAATAGCTTTCTCCTTATCAACATGACCTTTTTTGAATGGTCCTGTGAGAACTTTCTTCTCCTCCAAGGTCAGAAAGTGGCCATGGCCAAATGAGGTAGTAGAAGTGATAAACTTCAAATCAGTTTTCTCCAGAGTATGATATTTTGTCTATACCAGCAGTGGATTTCATAAAATTATGACACTCTTCTTGGTCTCAAAAATCTAGCCTTTCAGCATGATCAAATAAATCATTGGTCACTTCACCATAGAGGGACAAATCATCCCAGAGGTTTCATGCTCTTGTCAGATAGATCATAATTAATAGAAGCATTGGTGGGTTTTTTTTTGAGCAGTTTACCATCCTTATTCTGGTAAGGATGGCCAATTTATAAATCTTGTTGACTCATATCAGTAATATTAGCTTGGTCCACGGAGAACATGACATAAGTGCAATGCCAAGCTCCATTAGAGACCACCTTGAGCAGGTCTTGGATTTTATGGGGAAGTTTATTGATGTGACAGCAGATGGTGATGCCTTTGTAATCCTTACCTTCTGGCGTCCCAATGACATCAGTCATCTTATCCTGCTCAAGTACAGTGGACAAAGTATTTGCACCTTCAGCTCTAGCTTTTTTTCTGGGCTCAGTTTAGGAGGCACCTTGGATCTCCATCAGGTGAGATTTCTATCTTAGGGAGAACAGGCATATACAGGGTATGGGCAATAATTTAGATAACCTGGTAGTATTTCTTCATACTGTTACAATATTAGTCAAGCTCTTCATTGCCATCATCATCCTGCCATTCCTTGTAGTACTTAGTGAAGATCTTCCTCTTGGATTTGTGCCAAGTATTACAGGACTATTTCTTGAGCTCATCATTGACAGGCTCAGAAAAGATGGTTTTGAGCATATGCAGATCTTGGGGATTTTGAATATAGCCACATTCTTACGTGACTGTCAGGTGCATCTCCATAATGAAGTCTACCTCACCTACTTCTTTCTTATTCACATTGAAACCAGGACTGTCCACCAAATGACGTGGGTCATGCCAACCTTGCAACACAAGAAGGCCGTGAGGTAGATGATCTTGGTGGGGTCATCACTGCGGAAGTTCTTCACCTTCCCTGGTGTCTGCTGCTTCACTTTCAAAGCAGAAAGACCAAAAACTCATCCTGGTTGCAGAGAACTTCCAGTGGTAGGTATAATTTTTTTTTAAAGAAAAGCATTTCATTTCATCAGTTTTAAAATTACTTTGTTCAAGCTTTGAAGGAAGCCTCTTTGGTACTACTATTTCAAAATCTGGTTGATCATTCGATATTCATCCTAACTCTACCATTGATGGTGATTTTGTAGACATATCTCCCTTAGCCTTTATTTTTCCAGAAAAAAATGTAATTTGGGGGAGATTGATTCCCACAGTCTTCCCTCCTCCACCCCCTTGATAGCTTTGCTTGATTATGTACCTCTCTGTACCCTCTCTACCTTCATTATGTCTCTCAAGTAGCAGCAATCATAAATAGGTTCAGACTCACCACAGTTCTATATAAAGGTAGTATAAGGTTTTCTGTTTCTTAGTCAGTATTTTAGAATCTGAGTACAAACCTTAAAAAGGCAGACAATTATATCTGGAAGGTAAAGGGGCTCATAGATAATCATAATTAATAATCATGTCTGACTATGAAAGAACACCAGGATAATTTCATGACAGTTGTGATCATTGTTTGGCATGGCACTAGGAGATCTGGCCCCTGGATGTGAAGTCTGGAGTGCATAAAGAGCTGAGTACACAGAAGGACTAGTGTTAGGGATTAGATTTGTTCTCTTTGACCCTATAGGGCAGAACTATGAGCAACTGATACAAGACGCAAAAACAAAAACAAAAACAAACTTGATCTGAGATGCAACACGCAATTTAGACTTGATTCTAAATCTGGCAGGGATGGGGATTGAGGGTAGAACTTCCATTAATTAGACTGTCTAACAGTGGAATGGTGATGTCCTCAAGAAATGATTCCCTTCTCTGGAGGTCTTCAAGCAGAGGACGAATGACCACTTCTATGCTATGTGAGAGCATGGATACCTTTCATGCACAGTTTGGACTAAATGTCCTCTAAGAACTCTTCCAACTCTCAAATTCTGTCGTTGTGAAATTCTATATTAGAATTAGTGATGAAATACAGATGGACAGATAGTCAATAAACATATTAAGCAGCTACTACATGTCAGGCACTGTGCTAAGCATGAGGGATCTGAAAAGAAGCAAAGGACAGTCCCAACACTCAAAACATTTACGATCTAATGGGGGACTCAACATGAAATAAATATGCAGAAAGCAAGCTATATACAGGATAAGTAGGAAATAATTAAGAAAGGGTAGATACTAGGATTAAGAAAGGTTGGGAAAGCCTTCCTGTAGAAAATGGGAGTTTGATTGACTTAAAGGAAGCCAGAGAAGTCAGTAGATGGAGACACAGAGATACATTGACAGAGACAGAGAGATAAAGGGGGAGAGAGAGAGCCCACAAAGACAGAAAAGTAGTAGTGAGTTAATGAGAAAACATGAGTGAATGTGTGTTTGGTGGAAAATCCTAAGATTTGTTTATTGATGCCCGGGTGACTTGTGAACAAACTTATGTGGGGGAAAAAACCCAACCTCATGGGAATATGGAAAATATTGGTTTAATGCAAGGCAGAAACTGGTGATGCTCTGAGCTCTAAGGATGTATGCAACTCCAAGGTTTAGTGTATTCCCATAAAATTATATGTGTTTGGGAAATAATTTTGAGAGAGCCATAATAGATATCATAACTGAATGCACTGTGCTAAGATTCCCTTTGCATCACTCACCTAGAAGGGTGGGTTTTTATCCCAAGAAAATTGCGTTTTAACAGGATTCCAAGTCTATGATCCTTTGAGCACTAGGGACCCTTATCCATAATGTCAACTCTGTGTCTTAGAATCTAATGCCTTCAAAGTTCAGCTAAAGCATCATCACCTAGATGGGCTTTTCAGATTCCTCTCCTGTGTCAAAATTATTTGGATTCTACCTGGTATTTATTGACTCACCTGAGTATGTGTTGTAACCACCCTCTAACCACCCTCCCCACTGACCCCTGACCCAAAGAGCCTTACATGTAAGGTTTTCTATACATCCCCAAATTTAGGGCTAAAGTAAATTCATGGTAGTGGTTCCACTGGAATTTGTCCATTATTCCCTAATTGATCCAAATTCATTGAGGGTTAAGATTGCTTAATTTTGCTTTTGTAACCCCAGTACCTAACACTGTGCCTTGTATACAGCACATGATTGATTGATGTTTGTGGAATTGAACTAAATGTGGTTTGTCAGTCAATCACATATTAATAGAACAACTTATCCAGTGCAGGACTCTTTTAATGTTAGAAAAAGATTATCATAGAGTAAGTCAGGAGTCTTTAACCTGATGTCTACAAACTTCTTTTAAAAAAGATGTTGATAATTGTATTTCAGTATAATTGGCTCTCTTTGTAACCATATGTATTTTATTTTGTTCATTTTAAACCATTATTTTGAGAAGGGATCTGTAAGTTTTGCCAAACTGCCAAAGAGATCCATGACATATACAAACTATGTTGAGAATCCCTGATCAAAATGTTTAGGAACTACTATCCCAGGCTAAAGTCAAAGGGCTTCTAAAGTTAAATTTCAGATAACAGTGAACAGGGCACATAAAATATTTTCCCAAATTAAGCTCTCAGATCACACCATTTAGGTAACACTGAACTTGTCCAACTTTGCAAAATATCAGTCCTGTCTAGGCATCTGCCTCAGGGATCTAACATATAGTAAAAGCCCTCACCCAAAGAGCCTTCTGTCTAAAGTTTTCTATACATCTCCCAAACTAGGGCTAAGCAGTAAATTCATGGTAGTGGTCCACTGGAATTTGTCCATTATTTCTTAATTGATCCAATAAAAGGTTTATCAAACCCTGAGAGCCAATTCAGAATGAAATGTCTTTTATTTTTATTTTTTTAACAAGACTACAGGCATCTTTATCTTTTCATCTTGTCTTTCTCATTATCAGCTTTCAAAGAGGTGAGAAATACAAAGTAGCAGATAAAATAAAGGCCACAGTAGAAAAGAAGAATTAAAGGAGATTGATTTCCTGGCATACTAGTTGGACAAGGGCAATTTTTCAGAAAGTTGGGATCTTTCAGTCAAGACAGGTAGTGAGAAAAACAACATTAGGTAAAGGGTCTAAAATTAAAAAAAAAATAACTGTAGCTATGATTTCATCTGCATAGGGAGCTCCCACTGAAGACCCTCCTCTACCAAAGCAGCTAGATATTTCTTCTGTAACTGTATAGGTTTGCCTGCAGCAATAAGAAGTTACATGATTTGCCCAAGGCCACGTAGCCAGTATGTGTTAGCAGAGGAGCATCCTGATTGGGAGGCCAGCTCCTAATCCATTATGCTGCACTGTCTATACTTTAAACATTTTTGGGATACAGATAGGTAAATATGTATAATATATACACTTATATATACATGTATATAATATGCATAGGTGTGTGTGTGTGTGTATGTGTGCGCATGTGCACGCTCACTTGTAGGTCAGAGAGGGATACACACACAGACACACAAATAACTTAGCCCTTGTATTTGCAGTTGGGGTCCTTAATGGGCAGTTGCTGACATCGGGTTCTCTAGGTTGGTGGGTACTCTTCTAGAACCTGCTCCTAAAATATGAGCCCCATTGGTGTGTGCTTCTCATTTAGCAATCACTAGACACAATTAGATGTTAGTAAAGTTATTTGTGTATCATATAGTAAGGATAGTAGCTATAAAACATTTTTCCCCTAAATCTGAGGCACCCTCCAACTAATTCAGGCAGCATTCTTGGGAAGAGTGCACACATACGTAGAATACAATGATAGAGCATAGAAAGAGATATACTGGGAAACACACAGGTAAGGAATCCATGTGACCAAGAAAACTTACAACTCTGGTCATGAAAAGCCTCAATGCCCTTGCTTTCTCCTTATAATACTCATACATCTCATGGATGGGTATAGTATTTCTGCTAGGTAAGTCATCATCTGGCCTTCCTGGGTTTTCTAGCTTTAATTTGACTTTAATTTGACTTTAATTTGACTCTTCATTGCCAAGGCTAGCTCTCTCTTAAGTCGCCAGGAAGTTGTTTTCTTTCTTATGCCAGTGGTCCCATTTCTGTCCCTCGCTCAAGTGACTTCTCTGGGTTTGTGGTTATTTGGAGTATGTGTCTTGCTCTCTTATGGATTAATCCTAATCATGGCTTTAACTTTCTCCAATTAATGAACTCGTAAACTAGTGGATAAAGTGGTTGAGTAATTCTGATTCAAAATGCCATATCCAAAGAGGAGAAAGGAGAAATAAATTTCTCTTCCCACCAAGAAAAAGTCCCTCTCAGGGGTCAAGTTGTTCCTTTACTAATAACTTTGTTCCTTTACTTATAACTGGCCTCAATTCCATGAAGAGTTCACAGCTAAGCCTTTTAATGGCCTTCAGAGACATGACTGATTTTCTACATAGCTAACTATGTTCCCCCTTATGATTCACTCAGGGGACCTGCTCATAATACAGCAATTTTAACACCTGATTCTCACGTTCAAACCTCATCATCTGTGGCTAAATCCTGTGATAACAACAACAAAGTTTCAGGAGGCAGGAAATCACATTCCTTTCCATATATAAAATATAGAAGAATACATGCAATTATGCAAATGAATTTTAAAGAGAAGATTTGTCTTCCATGGGAAAAGTCAACAGGGGGCTTAAGTAGAAATAAAGTCCATCTATACACTGTTGTTTTCTTTAAGAAGTCACTTTAACTTCACTTGGGTTAGAGAGGCATATAATAGGAAGCCATACATGTGTTGAGCAAGTAGGCAATGGTGGAAGGTAGAGTAGGTTGGAAGATAGTTAGTTTTAAGTGGATAACTGGGTGAAAGGAGAAAAATCAGGAAGTGTATCTGTAAAAACAGAGGGCAGAAAAATGAAGTGTGTAGGAGGCAAGAGGTTTGTTCTTATATATAATGTCATCAACAGCCTAGCTGCTGGGCATCAGTGTTTTTAGGTTGAATCTATACAATTCCAAAACAACACGCCATCAGGCAATTTACCAAACAATCAGTCCATTCATTAAAAAAAAAAAATCAAATCTATTATTTGCCATAGCAAAGGCCAAAAAAGCAAAGCAAGTTTTCTGGCTGAATATTTTGCCAGTTATTCTGGAGTCTTATAGATCCAAAGAACATTGAAATGGAGGGGAGATTGGTGAAAAAAAAAGAATTTTAGTGAAAGAAATTTTAGAAAATTTAGGGGAAAATTTAGTTACTTTTCAAAATGATTTTATTTTAATTATGCTTGCAACTCTAAAATCTGTTTATGATAGAAATGGACACCAAAATTGGAAATATGCAAAGTATAAGGGAAAACTGGATTTTAGGTAGTTACTTATTCTGAAAATTTTGAATTTCAGTCAAGGGTGTGCCAGTAAATGTGTAATAATCAGTTCTCTGAGGAAGAATGCATGCATGGCCCACTTTAAAGTTTAATCTGCTTTAGTAATATTTTCTCTATCACTTTCTTAAGTCTAGACAATTGGCAAAATAATGAATCAAGTCCTGATTTATAGCATTTGCTGATTTCTGTAAAGCCTCACGTGGAACATTTAAGAATTCCTAGGCACCGCTTCTTGCTGGCCCCATCACACCCCTGTTTAGAGTCCTCCGCTGTTTCTAGTTCTATTTCCTAGTCCCCTTTAAGTACTCTAAGTTTTAGTGAAACTCTTTCTTTATCTTTCCTTTTTATCTGTGTATTCATGTGCTCATCCAAATCTCACTTGTTAAAATCCTTCATTTCTTAAATGGCCAGCTCAGAGCCCTTTCCTTTCTGAAACTGTCCCTTTTTCTCCTTGCTGAGGGTGCTCATATTTTCTTATAAAACTATGAAAAAAATTGCTGATTGTGTCTCTTTTGTTACATTTCACTTTATATTGTACTTGTTTGTGTTTAATGCTCTTAAGAATTTTTAGATTGTAATCTCCATAGGGCAGGGTCTATATAATTTTTAGTCTATATTGTTCCTGTACCTAGTACCACCCATTGTACACTTATCTCCACTTTTTTTTTGAGGGGGAGCAGTTGAGTACAGGAAAATATGTGATTTCACTATTTTAGGGAATTAAAGATGAAGAAACTGACCTGACCAGTGCATAATCAGCAACTGTTCTGAAATTTATAATCTTAGAGTAAGGGTTATTAACCTTTTGGGGGGTCATAAATTCCTTTGGCAGTCTGGTGAAGTCTACAGACACCTTCTCATAATACTGTTTAGAAATGTTTAAAGTAGAATATATAGGAAACCAATCATATTGAAATATAGTTTAGAATATTTTTGAAAAAGTTCATAGTATACAGGCAAAGAAGTGTGTTTTAAAGAGTAGCCTCTATGTCCTGCAAGCTTGTGACTTGCCTTTGGTCTCTAAGCCAGCATATATCAGAAGCAAAATTTGAACTTAGGTCTTCCTGAGTATGAGGCAAACTTTCTATCTACTCCCCCTCCCCCATTCCTCTTCATGTTTTTCACATAATAGATGTGAAATACAGGGTGTCCCAAAAGTCTTAGTGCAGCTTTAAGCTTTGATAGCTTATTAAATCTACACCAAGAATTCTGAGACACAGGGTATATGTTTGTTTGCTGAAGTGATCTGTTAGTAATAGGTTTCACTTGTTTTTGTAATATAATAATAATAGGGGCAGCTAGGTGGCTCAGTGGATAGAGCGCTGGACCTGGAGTTAGGAAGTTCTTAGTTCAAATCCAGACTCAGATATTTACTAGCTGTTTGACTCCAAACAAATAATTTAACCTTGTTTGTCCCAGTTTCCTCATCTGTAAAATGAGCTGGGGAAAGATATGGAAAAACATCCCAGTAACTTTGCCAAGAAAATCTCAAATGGGGATCATGAAAAGTCAGACATGACTGAAATGACTGAACAACAACAAAATAATAATTGACATTGATACAGAACTTTACATACATTATCTCATCTGATCCTCACAACCATCCAATTGAGTAGTTTTTTTTTTTTTTTTATAAAGTCTATTTTACAGATGGGAAATTTAGGGCTATGAGGGGCTAGGTGAGTAGTCAAGTTATCAAGTATTGGTAAGTATCAGAGACAGGGTTTAACTCAGACATTCTTGATGCCAAGTCTAGTATGCAATACTATGCCATGATACCTCACGTGAATCATATAATTTATACCAGGAAAAGACCATGGAGATTATCTAGTCAACCATCCTCATTTTATAAATGTGGAAGCTGAGGCCCAGAGAGGTTAAACATCTTTAAACCCGGACCCTCAAACTCCAAATCCAACCTTCAAGAAAGTTGCCTTGCCTATTCAATAAGCATGTTTCATATTGCCCAACACCTACCACAGAACTCAGCACATAGTAGGCACTGGAGGACTGTTCATTGAATTGAATTTCAGGGAAGAATTTTTCCTGGCTTCCTGCATTGCCTCATCTTCTAAAATCCCACCTTCTAAAAGAAGCCTTTTCCAACCCCTTTTGATTTCTAATGCCCTCCCTTTGTTGATTATTTCCAATTTATCCTGTATAGAGTTTGTTTGCATGTGGTTATTTACATGTTGTCTCCTCACTGGACTGTGAGCTCCCTGAGAGCAGCGACTGCGTTTTATCTTTCTTTGTTCTTCTAGTGCTTAGCACAGTGGCTGGAACGTGGTATGTGCTTAATAAATGTTTATGGACTAATTGACTGATTGAATGAGAAGGTGTGGATTGAACTTTCATCAGACTGCTTAAAAAAAAAAAAGTTCTGATTGCTCTCAGAGAAGCCAGCTGCATAAAGGGAAGGCAGGCAGAAAAGAGCCCAGCAGCATTTTTAATTCTGAATCAAGGTGCTCCCTCTATGTAAATGCAAATCTCTGGTAGTGAAACTTGCTACCATCAATTATCAGAAACTACATTTCAATAGCTGATCTGTGCCTGCTCCAAACTCTTCCATATCTACAAGTTGCTGCTCTCTCTCTCTTTCTCTCTCTCTCCCTCTGTTGCTCTCTCTGTTGCTCTCTCTCTCTCTCTTTCTCTCTCTTTGTCGCTCTCTCTCTGTCTCTCTCTGTCTCTCTCTGTCTCTCTGTCTCTCTGTCGCTCTCTGTCTCTCTGTCTCTCTCTGTCTCTCTGTCTCTCTCTGTCTCTGTCTCTCTCTCTCTCTCTCTCTCAGTGCAGACATTTTAGAGGCCCTTTGAACTTTTGAACCGTTCTTGGCAGTGTGGAGAATGAGATGAATTTAAACCTTCCAGTGCAATCTCTTAGGCATGAGCTGTGTCTTATTCCCATTGATTCACTGATGAAATATGCTGCTGAAGTTCAATGAATAATTTGCCACTTATGGTTCTGAGCCTAGGAAAATACCTTCTCTGTTCTAGGGAAATTACTGTATTTTTGGACTGTAAGACAAATTTGATGGACAATTCTGAAAGAAGTGAACTCTTTTTAAGGGATCATTTTATTTGAGGTTCCCTAAATTCTCTTCTCTATCAGTCTCTATCACATCCTTTACCTTAGGAATATCAATGCTTCCAGCCTGGTATCTGTATCCTGGGAATACATCCTTATGGAGATGAAGCGTAGGCTGGCAAATGCTCCCGCAGATGCTATAGCCACAGCTATTGGAGACCCAGAAGAGAAAGTCCTTGTGACCAAGGTCCTTGGCCCTGTCAATGACTCAACCTTAGGAAGTGATATGATATGAAAAACAGTCATTGCCATCTGTTGATGCTGCACCTCAAGGCCTGTCTTTCCATATGAACTATAGCTGATAGCCTCTGTATATGTTGTCTTCTCCATTATAATGTGAATTCCTTAAGGGCAGAGATTGTCTTACTTTCCTAACTATATTCTCAGCATTTAGCTCTATGTTCTTTGCACATGGTAAATTCTTTATAAGTGGTTACTTTTTGTTCCCTCATTTCATCTCTTTCTCTTTTTTCTCCCATGCACTTGATCCTTCTCAATCATCAGAATTTCCAAAAGGATTAATGAATTATGGCTATAAAATAAGAATTTTTTTTCTCTCACAAACAGAATGTATACATTTAATGAAAGAGGCCACACATTATTTCAGTGGGGGTGCTATGGTTCTAGTTCACTTCTATTGCAATTTTCCTCTGAGTCCATCACACATTTCTCTGGCTCTCTTCACTGATGACAAGCATTTGTTCTTTGAAGATGGGTTGGATTTTTGATAGTAGCCAAAACATCATTCAGAATGCCCAGTTTGGAGAATAAGTTTGCTGATTCAGCTGAGTGATTTTATCCTTAATCTATGATGAAATGTGACTCTAAAGGAAGTAATTTTTGGAGGGGCTCATAAACCAAGCTGAAATCTCCACCTCCCCACTTCTGTTCCTGCTGTCCAGGATGCCTTGGACCCCTTTTTTCTTCCTATATTGATGTTTCTACTCTTCCTTTGAGAGGCAGTACTTCCTACCCCAATATAACCATAGATCAGTCCCCAAAACCTCAACTCTTCCATTAAGATCCAACTCACGTTTTTTTTTTCCCTATAAACTCTTTCCTGTTGTGTTCTAGCTTTTGGTTATCCCACCATCCTCTGAATTCTTTTAGCCTTAACTGTATCACCCATTTGGCATTTACCATATGCAGTATTTTTAAAATTTTTGATCACCCCCCATTTTTGTGGACCAAACTTATAATTTTATTACTGTAGGGAACTCCTAGCAACAAAATTCCATCTACCAATGCATATTGGAAACTGCTTTGTGATTTATAGTTCTATACAGTTGCTAACGGTACTGAGTAGTTACTGAAGTCACTTGTCCAGGGTCACACAATCCATAGAATTACATGTCAGAGATGGGGCATGAACACAGGTTTTCCTGATTCCTGGACTGAGGTTATCTTTCTATGTGCTATATCACACTGTTTCTTAGCATATAAACTACCTTCTCTTATCTATCTTTATATCATGTATTCCTGACCTTTTTTGTGAGTTTCTTTGGAATCCTATCCATTTTTTATGCATTTAAAAACATTATTCTGAAGTGTCTATAGGCTTCCCCAGACTGCCTAAGGTTCCATTTTGTGGAACTCACCCTATAGCAGGGCTTTTTAACCTTTTATGTATGTCAGTCTAATAAAATCTATGGACCCCTTTTCAGAATAATGTTTTTAAATGCATAAAATAAAATAGGCCTGCAAAGGAAACCAATTATACTGAAATTCAGTTGCCCCAATTTAAAAAAAAAAAAAGTTTTTTCTTGTCTTAATACTTTCTCCCAAGCAAGATTCTAATCGTTTTAGGTTTTGAACTTGGTGTCAGAGCACCATATATTTCTGATAGTGAATACAGCATCTTAAACATAGTAAGTTCTCTATAAATATTTGTCGATGATGATAATGATTAATGGATAGGTCCCAAGTTATCTAAGTAGGGAAGAGCTGGAATTAATAATAGCTGACATTCGCATAGCATTTTAATGTTTGCAGAGCTCTTTACATATATTATCTCAAATGAGGCTCACAACAAACCCTGTGAAGTAGGATTTCAGATAAAGAAGCTATCTTAAAAAGGTTTACTGAATTGCCCCGGATGCCATAGCTAATCAGAGTCAGAGGTGAGATCTGATCCCAGGTAAGCCTGACTGCAGACCCAGCATTCTGATGCTGCTTCTCTGCTCAGGGCTCCAGATTTCCAAGCCAGGGTTTTGTTTTTGTTTTTTGTATTTTGTTTTTTTACACTATACTTCATTACCTCCTATCCATAATTCAGGACCCCTAGTTTTGGGAAATGAAAGAATTGTTCATCTGTATAGTGTAGATTTCACCTAGCTACTCCCCATATCTGTGTTTCAAGATGACAGAAAAATAAAGCAAGGCAAAAACCAGGTGCAAGCACAGCTATCGCCATTGAATTTGCAATTATGCATTGCACCTCAGGAGAGAAATGAACTGAAGAACATTTTGCAGCTCGTTTTAATTCAATTTCAACTACTTACATGAAGTTGTTTTCTTCCCTTAAAGGGTACATGGGCCAAAAGATCGCTCACACATCCAGCTCTGTGAAATGTCACTGAAGCAGAATTTCGCAAGTGGCTGCTGTCTGTAGGGAAGCAGCTGGCAGGCCATGTTGTCACAGAGCCAGGACAGGGTCTGAAGCAAAGGACTCGTGCGTTCAGCAGGGAGGGTAGTCAGAGCTTCTCGGTGTGCTATCCAGAAAACAGCATGCCTGGGACATCAGACTAGGTCTAGCTTATAAGCTCTATCTATCACCTCACCATTGACTATGATATGGTCAACAATGATATTATATGTGTCTATCTGTGTGTACCTGTATACACACACACACATATAATACATAAACACATACATAAGAAGCAATGTGGCCTAATGGTTAGATGGCTAGCCTTAGAGGTAAGAAAACCTGGATTGAAGTCCTGACCCTGTCATGTATTACTTATATAACCTTGGATAGTCAGTTAATCTCTTAAGAACTGAGTTCTTCATACATAAAACACCAAAGGGGCTGGACCAGATGGCCTTTAAGATCCTTTCTAGCCTTCAATGTGGGATTCTGCCTGTGACATATACTAACTGTGTGTCCTTGGACAAGTCACTTAACTCATCAGTGTCTCCTAGCAACTCTCCAGGACGATAATTCATAGGATGAATGCCAATCTTCAGGGCTAGGCAGTTTCCTCATGAGGAGTTCCATATAGCAACTAGGTCTGAATAAAAAACAAAAACAAAAATAAAACCTTCACCTATGTACTTACGAGTCTTACACATAGTATATGTCTATACTATGTGTGTGAGTGTGTGTATAAACTATTTTAAGGCATAGAATATGATAATAATACCTCATATTATAGAACTCTTTAAGGGTTCAAGTGTTTTCCTTACAACAATCTTTGGAGTTGGAGTTGTTGAGTTGTTTCAAATCTGACTCTTCATGACCCTATTTGGGGTTTTCTTGGCAAGGATACTGGAGCGGTTTGCCATTTTATTCTCCAGCTCATTTTACAGATGAGGAAACTGAGGTAGGCACGGTTAAATGACTCACCCAGGGTCACACAGCTAATAAGCATCTGAGGTAGGATTTGAACTCAGGTATTCCTGACTCCAGCCCCAGTGCTCTATCCAGTGAGCCACCAAGCTGCCCCAAAAGGAAGTCCACATTTACAGTTCTGTGGAATTAGGCAGTGCAAATATTGTGTGCCTATTTTATACGTCAGATAACTGAGACTAACAGAAATGAAGCAATGTGTTCAATGTCACATGATGGAGACGAGATTTGAATCTAGATATTCTGGTGACAAACGCAGTGCTGTTTTTTTTTTTTTTCTAGTATAGTAAATGCACATGCAGAAGCTACATTCAGTCTTTCAGGAAACTCTTTAATTCTGAGACTGTGGAAAAAAAGACCTCCCAGATTGAGAGCTTGCAGATCTGGGTTTGAATCCTAACTCCTGCCTATGTGACTTTGAATAAATTACTTGACCTCTGTGGCCCATATTTGCCTTATCTGTTCAATGAACAGGTTGAATCAGATGGCCTCTCAATCACTTCCAGCTCTCGGTCAATGATCCCATATCCTCTTTACGTCTGAGGTCTCTTCCATTTCTCAGCTCTAGGATCAATAATACTGCCTTTTCTTTGAGATTAATACTGTGATGACCAAACTGAGATTTCCTTTCAAAAACCTTTTCTTCTCTACTACAAAGCAACAGTACAATGTGAATTGCTATTGTCATTTATTCCAGATGACGTTTTTATTTATACAGTTCCTGGTTGTTTTTTTTCATTGATACAAGGAACTCCCAATGAGAACACAGCAGCTCTGCACCCTCTCTGCAAATCAGTCTTAGAGTTACTTGGGCCAATGAGAGACAAAGTCAAAGACAGATACAAAAGCAAGCCTTGAGCCCAGGTCCTCTGGAATCTGAGACTGGTTCCCTATGCAGTCCATCCACACTGCTTCTCTACGTATGGTACAGTTTTAGATGCTTTTCAATCCTGCTTCTTAGTTGTCCCCAGCAATAACATTAGTAGGTTATTGTCTTCTTCTCACCCTGAAAAATAAGAATTAAAAAGGCGAAGAGACACTTTCAAAGTTCTTTCTGGCCATTAGATCCCCATCCTCACAGTCCATTGTGTAACTTCCTCATAACAAGTTCTATTTGATATTTCATAAATTAAATCAACATGGAGGAGAGCCAAAAAGGAACCACTTCATGTAATTACATTTTGCACTACAGTAAGCTTCCACTGTCACTGGCAGTTAGATTTACCAACATGGCGGCTTGAGTGCTCTGTATTCAACTCAATTGTCTTTTTCCTTTAAGCCTTTTTTATAGCTACTATCTGTACTTCCTGCTCTTGTATATAGGTCCAGTCATCCATCATACTACGGGGCAAACTCAGCAACGTGACAGAGTTGTACTGACAATAAAAACTAGAAATCATTAGATTACCAGGTGTGCCTTTTGTTCCCAGAGTGGGAAATGTGTGCTTTCCAGATGGGAGCAAAGGGGGAGGTCAGAACAATGAAGCCAAGGTTGATTTAAGGCATTCTGTGGAACACCATAATTAGGACCTTGACTGATGTTGGCGTTATCTGGCATAATGTGTCTGGGTTTATAACAACTGTAAAATCATTGATAAGTGTACACGTGCACACACACACACACACACACACATACACACATACACACACACGCCACACACACACACACACACACACACATATTCACACAAATCAACTTCTGAGTTGTCGTAGATAAGGCTGATAGGTTGAAAAGCTCCTTTGAAGGCAATAATGGAAACTTCTCAAAGACACAGAACTGAAATATTTTATCCATGCTTCTTTGTAGCAACCCACATTTCAGGCAGTAATTATAGCTCACCTTCTGCAGCAAGTTAATAATATTATGATATTTGATTTTATGGCACTTCTATACTTATCATTTTATTGTGTTATCCCACACCTCTCCTCACCACCACCCCACCAGGTATCTGCCTTCCAGAATCACTGAGGCAGATGCCTCCAAAGTAGAAAGTGTCATTGTTTCTTGTCTGAATCTGCCTCTCCAACCAAATTCAATTGATTTTCATTCAACAAGCTTTTTGTCAGTGCCTACACAGTGGCGCTGGATACAAATACAAAAATGAGAGAATGTTCCAACAAAACAGTTACATGACATTTTTTGTCTTTGTATGCCCAGCACTTAACACAGTCCCTGGCCCATGGTAGATGCTGTATAAAGGCTTGTTGATTGACTGGTTGTCTTCAAGCAGCCTATATGCTAAGCAAATCCCTTGCATAAAACGTGCGCTTCTGGGTGAGCTATAGTGACTTCTCACTTAAGGAGGCAGTGTGGTGCAATGGAAAGGACACAGCTCTTGAGTCAGAGGACTTAGGCTCAAATACTGTCTCTGATGTTTATTATTTGCATGAGCTTGGGCAAGTCTCTTAACTTTCCTGTGCCTCAGTTTCTTTTCCTGTAAAATGAAGGACTTGAGCTAGGTGATCTTTGAGTCCCTTCCAAATCTAGTTCCATGAACTTACAGTTATAACTAAACTGAGAAAATGAGGTTAGAAACATGGATCCTGGGGCAAAGAAAACTTACTTTTCAGATGAGTAGATGCTCTTTCCTTTTCTTCTTCAAATCCTAGTTTCTGCATCTTGCCTCAAATACCACAAATGGGAAATGATCTCACAGTGACGGCATGTGCTATAGTTTTGTTTTGATAAGCAGGATTAAGAAAATAAAGCCGCATAAATGATATTAATGTGAAATTTCTTTTGATTTCGATAATAACTACCACATTCCCCCTTTAGGAAGAGCTGAACGATAGATGACTTATGTGCAGAAGTTGTTTAAAGAAGGGTTTTTCATTACAAGGAAAAGGATTACTTGTTAGTCCTAAATTATTTTGAATAAGAACAATCATGAGTAATTCCGTATAGATTATTGTGGATAAATATATGAAATACAGAGCTGTTTAGAGATGAAGGACAGGGAGGTGATATACATGCACAGATCCCCACACCTACCCTTTCTAAAGTCTCAAATCTTATCTCTCCTCTCTGGTTTGTGGTCAGTATTCTCAGAATCTTTCTGAAAAGTTGGCACATCTCCCCCTTTTTAAAAAATGAGCCTTTAGGAAGAAAGGAACCATAGCTGGGCTAGCCAATTAATCCCTAACTGGTCTACACAGGGAAAGCTAGGTGGTACAGTGGAGAGAGCTGCAGGCCTGGAGTCAGGATAACCTGAGTTCAAATGTAGCCTCAGATACTTATTAGCTATGTGACCCTAAGCAAGTCACTTAACCTGGTTTGCCTCAGTTTCCTCGTCTGTAGAATGAGCTGGAGAAGGAAATGGCAAACCACTCCAGTATCTCTGCCAAGAAAACCCCAAATGGGGTCACAAGGAGTCGGACATAACTGAAAGGACTGAACAACAATCCACACAGAGCAACCCAATGAGTTCATCCCCAACTTACGAGATTTAAGGAGATCTTCACACTCAAGTGAAGAGTTGAACATGGCCCTAATGCCCTCAATTCCTCTAAAGAGGCTGACAACGTATGTGTCCCCACCCTCAACAGGAAGATACAGCCAGTCTCAAACAAAGGTCAACTCCCTACAAACTCATTAAGCTAACAAGAGAATCTTATAATAAACACAGCTCCACAGACCATCTGTACCTTCATACTCCCAATGCTAATTTCTCTGATCCAGCCTGGTGGCATATTACAACCCAAAGAATTTGGCTGGACCAGCCTCTAGAATTCAGCTCAAATGGCTGGGTTTACCAGTGATACTTATTGCCTCTGTGACTCCCCATATAGAGTACTTCTCTTTTTTTCAGCTGCTGCGTGAAGTATATGTGCCAAGATGCCATTCTCACAGACAAGAGGCCACAGACAAGTCTGCAGTTATTTTCATCCTTGTTAGAAACACCTTAGTTCTTCAATGCCCTCTGTCAATTCTCCAAAAAGTAGACTATCTCAATCTCCCTCAGCAGTGCTAAGGAAACACCACGGACCCAAACAAACATGAGTTCAACTCAGCAGTTCACCAGACAATTATCAAATGCCTAATATGGCAACAATATATCAACAATTCCCAGGTCATTCTCTCCTTTCTCAAAAAGCTAAGTAGTTGAATCATTGTCTTCCTTTCCATGACAACTTCTTCATTTTTTACTTCATGACTTCCGTTTGCATGATGGTATCTCCTTGAACATCCTTCCTTCCTGGCTATGTTAGTAGAGTGGCATTTGTTAAGTGCCAGTGCTGTGAAAAAGCATGGGGGATATAGACAATGAAAATATCCCTGCCCCTAGGGAACTTAAATTCTTTTCCACATGGGTACTGTTTCCACCAATGCAGATAACAATTCCTCCACTTCTTTGATGACACATTTATGAGTTACTGTGACCAAAATATTTTTATGCACAGGAGGCCAATCCTCTGAAAATAAGCCTTTCAGAGCTCAGTTGGGATGATCTTGGTATGACAGACACACAAGCTCTTGCTGGGAAGGCCTTGAACCCGTCCCTGTTTGATTAGAATCTCAAAAAACCTTCAAGAATCTAAGGTCACCTCTGTCACAAAGAGGCCTTCGGTAGAAGAGTGGCATAACATTATGATAATTTTAACATGGTTTTTAATAAAAAATTAAAGTGGAAGCATCATAGGGATGAGGAATTTGTTCCTGTGGTGAATAAAGTCTTAACAACTGTCTTTTTTTTTGCATTCTAAATAGTCTTCATTGCTATAGAAACGAGACACTTCTAAGTTAAAATACACTTAAGACTGGTGAGCCAGACATAAAAAGAAGAAAGGAAACCCCAGGGGATTGTCTTTACTTCTAGAAATGACACCAGGGTTCTGCAAGCATTGACCAGCATGGTAAAGGTGGCATTTGAGATGACTTTGATGCTATCAGCCAGGCCCAAGCAAAATTGCACAGTGGTAAAGCTTTGACTTTGATGTCTCTTTTCCTAGGAGAGCCTCTTTCCTCATTGCTTCCAAAGAAACCCCTCTTATCCTAAACTGAATTAATCCCTATTATTCTGCTAATTGATAATTAAGGCATTTGCTGATAAATTAAGGTAGGACTTCTCCCAAAAGTGTGTGGGTTTTAAATGGCACTCTTCTAAGGTAGGCCAATATTACAGAGTCATAGGACCCCAGATTTAGAACTAGAAGGGACTGCAGAGGTCATCTCATCTGATTCTTTCCTTTTAAGGACAAAGAAAGAGGTAGAGCCAAGATGGCAGCAAGAAGCCAGGAATGTATCTGAGCTCTCTCCAGTTTCCCTCAGAAACAATGTTAAATCAAGCCTCTAAAAGAATTCTGGGGTAATAGAATCCACAAAAAGATGGAGTGAAATAATTTTCCAGCCAAAGATAACTAGAAGGACTTCAGGAAAGGTCTGTCTCATTTGGGTAAAACGAGAGCGCAGCCCAGTGCACATGGTGTCTGGGCAAGCCAACCAGAGGCTCTTAGCCACAGCACAGATCAACAACTGAGTGCCCTCCCTCCCTCCCCACTTCTGGATCAGCAGGCTAGTGGCACAGCAGGCCAGGTGTGAGGCATCAAGCCCCAGCACAGCAGGCAAACTGCCTGTCCTGGAACTCAGGGCACAACATTTACAACTAGGCTGGGACATTCTAGTGCAGTGTACAAACCACCAGCCCCAGAGGCCCTGGAACAGATAGCCAGTGACCAGGCCCCTGACCCCCAAGAGCAGAGCTCAACTTCTAAAAATGAGCAAGAACAAAAACCCAAAAACCCAACAAAAGTTACTACAGCAACACGGAAGATCAAAACATGAACTCAGAAGAGAACAATGTCAAAATGCCTACATGCGAAGCCTCAAAGGGGGATATGAGTTGGTCTCAAGCCAAAAATGTCCACTTGGAAGAGCTAAAAAAGGATTTTAAAAATCAAAGAGGTAGAAGAAAAATTGGGAAAAAAAATAAGAGTTATGCAAGAGAATTAGGAAAAAGAGTCAACAGCTTGGAAAAAGAAGTAAAAAAAATTGACTGAAGAAAACAACTCTTTAAAAAATAGGATTGGCCAAATAGAAAAAAAATGCCCTCTGAAGAAAACAATTCCTTTAAAAGTAGAATTGGCCTTAATCAATATTTATTAGAGAAATGCAAATCAAAACAACTCTTATCTACCACATCACACTTATCAGATTGGCTAACATGATAAAACAGGAAAATTATAAATGCTTGAGAAGATGTGAGAAAATTGGAACACTAATGCGTTGTTGATGGAGTTGTGAACTGATCCAACCATTCTGGCGAGCAATTTGGAACTATGCCCAAAGGGCTATTACAATGTGCATAACCTTCGAACCAGCAATAACACTTCTAGGTCTGTGTCCCAAAGAGATCATAAAAATGGGAAAAGAACCCATATGTACAAAAATATTTATAGCACCTCTTTTTGTGGTGTCCAAGAATTGGAAATTGAGGGGATGCCCATCAGCTGGGGAAATGGCTGAACAAGTTGTGGTATATGAATGTAATGGAATACTATTGTACTATAAGAAATGATGAACAGGCAGACTTTAGAAAAATCTGGAAAGACATATATGAACTGAAGCTGAGTGAAGTGAGCAGAACCTGGAGAACATTGTACATAGTAATAGCCACATTGTGCAGTGACTAACTTTGATAGACTTAGCTTTTCTCAGCAATACAATGATCTAAGACAATTCCAAAAGACTCATGATGGAAAATGCTATCCACATCCAGAGAAAGACCTATGGAGTTTGAATGCAGATCGAAGCATACTATTTGCTCCCATTTTGTTTTGTTTTATTTTGTTTCTTCTTTCTCATGGCTCCTCCCATTTGTTCTAATACTTCTTTACAGAATGACTAATGTGAAATTATGTTTAATAAGAATGTATATGTATAGCCTATATCAGATTATGTGCCATCTTGGGGAGGGAGGGGGGGAAATTTAAAACTCAAAAGCATATGGAAGTGATTGTTGAAAACTAAAAACAAATTAATTTTTAAAAAAGTAGAATTGGTCAAATGGAAAAAGAAATACAAAAGCTAACTGAAGAAAATAATTCCTTAAAAATTGTAATTTGGCAAATGGAACCTAATGAATCTATGAGACATCAAGAATCGTAAAACAAAATCAAAGGAAGGAAAAAAATAGAAGAAAATGTAAAATACCTCACTGGAAAAACAACTGACTTAAAAAATAGATCCAGGAGAGATAATTTAAGAGTTGTTAGACTACTTGAAAGTCATGATCAAAAAAAGAGCCTGTACATCATCTTTTGAGAAATTATCAAGGAGAACTGCCCTGAAGTCCAAGAACCAAAGGGTAAAATAGTCATGGAAAGAATCCACCAATCACCTCCTGAAAGAGATCCCAAAATGAAAACTCCAAGGAATAACATATTCAAATTCCAGAACTATCAGGTCAAGGAGAAAATATTGCAAGCATCCAGAAAGAAACAATTCAAATATGAAGGAGTCACAGTCAGGATTACACAGGACTTTGCAGCTTCTACAGTAAAAGATTGGAAGGCTTGAAATACGATATTCCAGAAGGCCAAAGAACTTAAGAATCAACTATGCAGCAAAATTGAGCATAATCTTTCAGGGGAAAGGTGGACATGCAATGAAATAGGGGACTTTCAAACTTTTCTGATAAAAAGACCAGAACTGAACAGAAATTTGACTTTAAAAACAAGACTCAAGAGAAGCATAGAAAGGTAAACAGGAAAGAAAAAAAATGGTATTCAAGAAGGTTAAATTGTTTACATCTCTACATGGGAAGATGATACTTGTAACTCTTAAGAACTGTATCTCAATTAGGGCAGTTAGAAAGAGTATATTTAGACAGAGGGTATGATATAAGTTGACTTTGATGTGATGATAAAAAAATAATTTATGGGTAAAAATATTGTGCTGAGAGAAGAGGAAGGGGAGGCAGAATGGGAAAAATTATATCACATGAAGAGGCATGAAAAACCTATTACAGTATAGGGAAAGAAGGGAGAGGATAAGCATTGTTTGAACCTTACTCTCATCAGATTTGGCTCAAAGAGGGAATAACATACATACTCAGTTGGGCAGAGAAATCTATCTTACCCAAAGGGAAGTAGGAGGGGAAAGGGTAAAGAAAAAGGGAGGGGCTGTTAGAAGGGAGGGTAAATTGGGGGAGGTAGTGGTCAGAAGCAAAACACTGGTGAGGAGGGACAGGGTAAAAGGAGAAAAGTATAAACAGGGAGAAAATAGGATGGAGGGAAATACACAGTTAGTAATCTTAACTGAATGTGAATGGGATGAGCTCTCCTCTAAAATGGTAGCAGAAAGCAGAGTGGATCAAAAACCATAATCCCACAATATGATGTTTACAAGAAACACATTTGAAGCAGAGAGACACACACAGAGTAAAGGTAAAAGACTGGAGCAGACTATGTTATGCTTCATCTGAAATAAAAAAAGGAGGGGTAGCAATCCTCATTCCAGACAAAGCAAAAGCAAAAATATATCTAATTAAAAGAGACAAGGAAGAAAACTATATCTTGTTAAAAGGTACCATAGACAATGAAGTAATATCAGTACTAACCATATATTGATCAAGTGATATAGCATTTAGACTTTCAGAGGAGAAGTTAAGTGAATCACAAGAAGAAATAGACAGCAAAACTATGCTAGTGAGGGACATCAACTTCCTTCCCTCAGAACTAGATAAATCTAACCACAAAATAAACAAGAAAGAGGTTAATTAGGTGACTAGAATTTTAGAAAGTTAGATATAGTAAACCTCTGGAGAAAACTAAATGGGGATAGAAAGAAATCTACCTTTTTCTCAGTGGTATGTGGCACCTACACAAAAATTGACCATGTATTAGGGCATAAAAACCTTACAATCAAATGCAGAAAGGAAGAAATACTAAATATATCCTTTTCAGATCATGATGAAATAAAAATTACATGTAATAAAGGGCAAGAGAAAATTAATTGGAAATAATCTAATCCTAAAGAAGGTCAAAGAAACAAATAATAGAAACAATCAATAATTTCATCAAAGAGAATAGCAATAATGAGACAACATACAAAAATTTATGGGATGCAGCCAATGCAGTACTTAGAGAAAATTTTATATCTTTAAATACTTACATGAATAAAATAGAGAAAGGGCAGATTAATGAATTGGGCATGCACTTTTAAAAGCTAGAAAAAGAACAAATTAAAAATCCTCAACTAAACACCAAAATTGAAATTCTGAAATTCAAAAAATAGATTAATAAAATTGAAAGTAAGAGAACTATTGAACTAATAAATAAAACTAAGATCAGATTTTATGAAAAAATAATAAAATAGATAAGTCTTTGATTAATTTGATTTTAAAAAAGAAAGAAAACCAAATTGCCAGCATCAAAAATGAAAAAGGTGAGTTCACCACCAATGAAGAGGAAACTAAAGCAATAATTAGGAGTTATTTTGCCTAACTATATGCCAATAAATCTGACAATCTAAGTGAAATGGATGAATATTTGTAAAAATATAAATTGTCTAGATTTACGGAAGAGACAATAAAATACTTAAATAACACCATTCTAGAAAAACAAATTGAACACACCATCAATGAACTCCTTAGGAAAAAAATCTCAAGGGACAGACAGATTTACAAACAAATTCTACCAAACATTTAAGGAACAATTCATTCCAATACTATATAAACTATTTGGGAAAAAATAGGTGAAGGAGTCCTGCAAAATTTCTTTTGTGACACAAACACAGTGCTGAGACCTAAACCAGGAAGAGCCAAAACAGAGAAAGAAAATTATAGATTAATTTCCCTAAAGAATATTGATTCCAAAATTTTACATAAAATACTAATAAAGAGATTACAGCAATTTATAACCAGGATAATACACTATGACAAGGTGGGATTTATACCAAGAATGCAGGGCTGGTTCATTATTAGGGAAACTATCAGCATAATTGACCATATCATTAACAAAACCAACAGAAATCATATGATTATCTCAATAGATGCAGAAAAAGCTTTTGACAAAATACAGCACCTGTTGCTATTAAAAACACTAGAGAATGTAGGAAAAATGGAACATTCCTTAAAATGATAAGTAATATCTATCTAAAACCATCAGCAAGCATTATCTGTAATGGGGATAAGCTAGAAGCCTTCCCAATAAGATCAGGGATGAAACAAGGATGCCCAATATCACCACTATTATTCAATGTTGTACTAGAAATGTTAGCTTTAGCAATAACAAAAGAAAGAAATTGAAGCAATTAGACTAGAAAATGAGGAAACAAAACTATCACTCTTTGTAGATGATATGATGGTATACTTAGAGAATCCTAGAAAATCAACTAAAAACTACTTGAAATAATAACAACTTTAGCAAAATTGCAGGATATAAAATAAACCCACATAAATCATCAGCATTTCTATATATTACCAACAAAGATCAGCAAGAAGAGATAGAAAGAGAAATTCCATTTAAAATAACTGCAGGCAATATAAAATATTTGGGAATTTACTTGCCAAGACAAACCCAGAAACTACATAAACACAATTATAAAAGACTTTTCACACAAATAAAGTCAGGTCTAAACACCTGGAAAAATAACAATTGCTCATGGGTAGGACAAGCTAATATGATAAAAATGACAATTCTATCTAAATTAATTTACTTATTCAGTGCCATAACAATCAAACTACCAAAAGTTATTTTATAGAGCTAGAAAAAAAATAACAAAATTCATCTGGAAGAACAAAAGGTCAAGAATATCAAAGGAATCAATGAAAAAAAATGCAAAGGAGGGTGGCCTAGCCATACCAGACCTAAAACTGCATTATAAAGAAGCAATCATCAAAATTCTTTGATACTGATTAAGAAAAAGAGTGGTGGATCAGTGGAATAGAGTAGGTATGCAAGACACAGTAGTAAATGGCTATAGCAATCTACTATTAAGCCCAAAGACTGCAGTTTCTGGGATGAGAACTTACTATTTGACAAAAACTGATGAGAAAACTGGGAAAAAAATATGGCAGAACCCAGGCATAGAACACTATCAGCATAATTGACCATATCATTAACAAAACTGACAGAAATTATATGATTATCTCAATAGATGCAGAAAAAGCTTTTGACAAAATACAGCACCCATTGCTATTAAAAACACTAGAGATGTAGGAAAAAATGGAACTTCCCTTAAAACAATAAGTAATATCTACCTGAAACTATCAGCAAGCATTATGTGTAATGGGGATAAGCTTGATAGAATAACAAGATATAGTCAAAGTGGGTACAGGATTTAGACATAAAATGTGATACTATAAGCAAATTAGGAGAGCAAAGAATAGTTTACCTGTCTGATCTATGGTGAAGGGAAGAAATTATGACTAAACAAGAAATAGAGAACATTATGAAATGCAAAATGGATAATTTTGATTATGGTAAATTAAGAAGTTTTTTGCACAAACAAAACCAACACAACCAAGACTAGAGGAAAAACAAAAAGATAAGAAACAATTTTTACAGCAGGTATTTCTAATAAAGACCTCATTTCTCAAATATGTAGAGAACCGAGTTAAATTTATGAGAGTACAAATCATTCCCTAATTCATAAATGGTCAAAAGATATGAACAAGCACTTTTCAGAAGAAGAAATTAAAGCTGTCTATAGTCATATGAAAAAATGCTCTAAATCACTATCGATCAGAGAAATGCAAATTAAAACCACTCTGTGGTACCACCTCAAACCTATCAGATTGGCTAACATGACAGAAAAGGAAAATGATAAATGTTGGAAAAGATGTTGGAAAATTGGAACTCTAATGCATTGTTGGTAGAATTGTGAATTGATCCAACCATTCTGGAGAGCAATTTGGAACTATGCCCAAAGGGCTGTAAAACTGTGCTTACCCTTTGATCCAGCAGCACAACTGCTAGATCTATATCCCAAAGACACCCCGAAAAAGGAAAAAAGGCTTATTTGTACAAAAAAGTATTTATAGCACTCTTTTTGTGGTGGCAAGGAATTGGAAATTGAGGGGATGCCCATCAAGGAATGACTGAACAAGTTATATGAATATAATGAAGTACTATTTTGCTATAAGAAATAATGAGTAAGTGAATTTCAGAAAAACCTGAAAAGATTTACATGAACTGATGCTGAGTGAAGTGAGTAGAACAAGGAGAACATTGTAAATAGTAACAGCAACATTGTGCAATGATCAACTATGATTGACTGAGTTCTTCTCAGCAATACAATGATTCAAGACAATTACAAGACTCATGACAGAAAATGCAATTCATAGCAGATTGAAACATACTATTTTCTCTATTTTGTTGTTTTTTCTTTCTCATGACCTTTCCCTTTTGTTCTGATTCTTCCTTCACAACATGACTAATGGGGAAATATGTTTACGTGACTGCCATGTATGAACTATATCAGATTGCTTGCCATCATGGGGAAAGGGAATGGGAGGGAGGGAGGGAGGGAGGAAAAATTTTGAACTCAAAATCTTATAAAAAATGAATGTTGATAATGATTTTTACATGTAATTGAAAAAGATAAAATATTACTTAATATATGTAAATATTCACGTATGCGTATGTATATATGTATATGTGCACGTATGTGTATATGTGTATATGTATGTACACATACATGTGTATATATACATGCATGTATATGTGTGTATATGCACACATACGTATACATATATGTGTATATATGTATGTATATGTATATGTGTATATATATATATATATGCTGTAAAAATTGTTTCTCATCTTTCTGTTTTTCCTCTAGTCTTGGTTGTGTTGGTTTTGTTTGTGCAAAAAACTTTTTACTTTACCATAATCAAAATTATCCATTTTGCATTTCATAATGTCATAATTTAGTCATAATTTCTTCCCTTCACCATAGATCAGACAGGTAAACTATTCTTTGCTCTCCTAATTTGCTTATAGTATCACATTTTATGTCTATGTATATCTGTATATTTTATGTCTATGTCTATGTCTATATATATGTATATATATGTATACATATATGTATATATGTATATATATGGATGTATGTGTGTGTGTGTGTGTGTGTATGTATGTATATATGTATATACCAGGGCAGTGAGGTGGCACACTGTATAGAGTACTGGGCCTGGAATTAGGAGGACCTGAGTTCAAATCTGGCCTCGGACACTTACTAGCTATGTGACCCTGGGCAAGTCATTTAACCTTGATTGCCTCCAAAAAAATTAAATTATATATTATAATATATGATACATTAATATGATATGTAATTATATTACATGTTATGTGATGTGTAATATAATAGATCATATAATGTATAATTAATATATTGTAACACTATATTTTATATATATATTAAAACCATTGGCTAACTTGATTGAAAAGAAAGATTAAAATCAAATCTCAAATGAACAGAACATGAAATAGATAATTTAAACAATATATTGACTTATTTATTAAAATTTTTAGTTTTGTTCTCATATAGTTGAGCAAAATCATTTCTAATATTATTCTTTATTTCTTCTTTATTTGTTGTGAATTCTCTTTTTTTCTTTTTGATACTGGTGATTTGGTTTTCCTCTTTCATTTTGGTCAAGTTAGCTAATAGTTTATTTTTTTAAAAAAGATCTTAATTTTACTTACCAATTCCATGATTATTTTTTTGTTTTCAGTTTTGTTCATTTCTTCTTTAATTTTTCAGGATTTCTATTTTGGTATTTAATTGAGATTTTTAAATTTGTTAATTTTCAAGTTTTTTTTTGACAGCATCCCAGATTGATTGATGGTTTTTTTTTTCTCTTTTTCATTAAAGGATTTAGAGATGTAAATTTTTACAGCATACCAAAATAAATAAATATGAAGAAGCTGAGGCCCATGACTATTAAGCTGCAAAAATATCAGAGGCAGGATTTGAATCCAGGTCTTCTGGCTCTGCAGTCATTATACTACTACATTGTTCTACTACAAATAAGAAAGTCTCTCAGGGATCCCAATGTGGCCATATTTTTGTCACAAGTCTGAGGTTTACCTGGGTCTCAGTCTCTCTCAAATATGGACAAATCTATCAAAAGGCTACACAATTATGACCAGTTTAATTATCTACTATGACCAGATACTGTTCTTCTCTCTCCTTAAAACTATGTGCTATGTATATGGCTTTTACATGTTCACGACAACATCAGACTATCTAGTTGTGCCCAGCTCTGTTACTTTTCCTAGCTGTAATTCTGACTAAGTTAGTGACCACTAACCCTATCACTATTCCTAGACATGTGCTGACAGTATTCCCTTCCTATGATCCTTTCTCTCTTTCTCCTCCAAGACAGAGACAGGATCCACACTAGGTGCTTCCCATTCAAGTCTCTAATCACTGAGGGCACAGGAGCATCTTTGACTAATTCTGATGTAAGGTCATCTATATCACACCTCTTCCAGTCATACTTGTCTCTCAATCTCACCTTCTCAGGACAAATCAATCCCATTATTGTTGTGGAAATCTAAGAGGATAGATGAACTTGAGGTATAAAGTGTGGAATATTTGGTTAATCTTCCAGGTTCATTGTAGTCCTGTTTATAAATCACCAGATTAATTTCTAAATAATGGTGAATGGGCCAATATGTATATTCTTTAAAGTTCAGCAGGGCCTCAGTACAGGAAATATATGTGAAACGGCCACAGATTATCATCTCTGGTTCTCAGTTACAGAGCCCTTATTATCCCTCACCCTGCTGTCTTCCTGTTCCTATAATTGCCTTAATGTTTGCTAAGTGTTTTGAATTCCTGCAGATTTTGTCCCCAGGTCATGAAATCTGACATTTGTTAAGTCTCTGGCACATCAGACAGACATATTAAAGAATGAGCTTCCAAATGTGTTATACATCACTTTTTTCTTGGAAGATTCTGCCATTCACAGGAATTGAATTCAATCCTGATGTAAGGTATAACAGAACAAATACTTCATAATATTCTGTTTTGGATGCTCTATGGGTCCACCGGCTTGTGGATAGTAGGCTATGGTAAGCCATAGCTGGACCTCTAATTTCTTTCAAAGGCCTTTCCAGAAGTTGGCTATAAATTGTGAACCTCTATCCAAGACAATCTGTACAGGAAGTCCATGGAAGAAAATGACCTTTAGAAAATACCATACTGTCTGCAGGGCAAACAGTAGCTTGGAACATGGGATCAAGTAGTACATTCTTGAGAAATGATCTATTGCAGGAGGGTATGGTAGGCCTGTAATACTCACTATTGGGGGAGGATGAGGCTGGTATGTTGTATGATCTCAGAAATTCTGAGCAGCAGTAGGGCTAAAGCCGATCTCTTAACTGCACCAAGTCTGGCAGCAAAATGATGAAACCCAGGGAGCCAGAAGATTGGGAGAATAGCACCAGACTGTCTAAGGAGAGGCACACTGGCCCAGCTAAGACATGTGCAAGTCAAAGTTCCCATTCCAATCAGCATTTGGATTGGGCCTGTGAGTGACCAGTACATTTCCAGTCTGGACAAGATAGGGATATGAAAGAAGGAAGGAAGGAGGGATGGAGGGAGGGAGGGAGGAAGGAGAGGATAAAAAGAGAAAAAAGAAAAACAGAGAAAAAGGAAGAAAGGAAAGAAGGGAGAGAGGGAGAGAGAGGAGGAGGAGGAGGAGGAGGAGGAGGAGGAGGAGGAAATAATATAGTGCTATGAAGGTTGTGGTATTCCTCTATAAAAGTAATAAACCAATTATAAAACCAAACCACAAATGATATTGTAGTCAAAGAGGTATAACCATTTTCCTCCTAGGGTCTCTTCAAGGTGATATCACCATTCTTCTGCTAGAATATTTTCATGTACTAACACAACTCATTAAATTAGACATAAATCCCATTGTTCCCAGTCCAGTAATGCTTTTGGATTAGTTTTAGGAGCTTATCTCCCTCAAAAGTTTGTCTAACAGTGACATAATACACTATGACCTGCTCCTGGATGAAGCACAGGACTGTTCAACTTCCTTGTCACTAATGCAGACTGTGTTCTTCAATGGGGAAACACTGCTTCTTAGTCGTTGGACCTAAGTTCAAACCCTAGCTCTATTATTTACTATCTCTGACTTTGATCATATCATCAAATATCTCTAAGCCTCAGTTTCCTCCTCCATAAAATTAAGGGGTTGGACTAAATGACCTCTAAGGTCCTTCAAGTCCCAGCTAAAACCTCACAAGAAGTCTTTCATGATCTTCTATAATTCTAACCCCTTCCTTCTGTTGATTGTTTCTAATTTATTATGTATATAACCTATTTGTACAGAGTTATTTAAATGTCTCCCCAACTGGACTCTGAGCTTCTTGAAAGCAAGAGCTATCTTTTGCCTAGCATATCACAAGCACTTATTAAATGCTTATTGACTGACTTTCACTAAATGTGGGCTCTCGCCAGCCTTTTTCTCCTCAAATTCTAACCTTCATGGTGGTACATCAGCAGCATATGAATCACCAACACAGAAAAACAAAGACAGAAAGAAGAACTATTCTAATCCCGACCTCTGAAATAGACTTAAGTTTCTATGGTTCCCTAAGGTCATAATTGGATTTTTTTTTTTTTTGGTGAGGCAATTGGGGTTAAGTGACTTGCCCAGAGTCACACAGCTAGTGAGTGTTATGTGTCTGAGGTTGGATTTGAACTCAGGTCATCCTGACTCTAGGGCCAGTGCTCTATTTCCTTGGCCACCTAGCTGCACCTTATAATTGGATATTTAACTCCCTCAAAGTTGTGCCACTATTTCCCCAGTGGTCATTTCCCAATCCATTATCGCGTAATTAATCTGTGTTAAAATCAACTGATGGAAGGACATACACCTATGATGTATAAAGTCATGAACTCTGATGGTGCCTTCCTTTCTGATACAATTTGATTCAAGGCTGTCCTAAAAATACCCTTAAACTCTTTGTTTCCATATGGAATAACAAATTTAAATGTTATAGCAAGTGTACTAGCCTAAAAACTCTCCTTGGCATTAGGAAGGTATCCTCTTGGCCAACATACCACTTGTATCACATCTACTTTCTCCACAATTATGGGATCCATTAGCCTTGAGTACCCTAGAATAAACTGTCGCTAAAAGTTTATCATCCCTAAGAAATCTTGCAAGGCCATAACTCATGCTAATTATGTTTGTATGGATGTATGACTTGCATATATGTTGGGCCCACTCATAAGCCTCTTGACCTCATCACAAATCCCAGGAATTTGACCTGTCTCTGATATAAGATGTATTTCTAGGTCTTACAACATAAACCATCAGTTAATTAGTTAATTCATTAAACAACATGCATTTATTAAGCACCTTTAATATTCTCCTCAAAGTGCTAGTCACTAGGCTACAAATACAATAATGAGATAGTCCCGTAAGGAATATTCTCAGAAGTAGTACATCCTACTTAATTGTAGCAAAGCAACTATGTAAATATTTATCAAATCTGTTTGATTTGTTCTTTTTATTCTCCCTGAAGGAATCAAGAAGATCTGCCAAAACTTAATTACTTATTGGAGGGTCATAGTTCTATTAGCCAACCAGGAGGATTGCTTCATTTTTTTTGTCTTTTTATCCTCAGCACCAGATACAGTGCCTTGTACATTGTAGACCCTCAATAATGGTTGTTGAGAAGAGAAAGGTGTAATCAAATAATCATAATGGATGAGTGAATGAATGAGAGTATTTATTAAGCACTTACCGTGTACAAAGCTCTGAGGATACAAATACAAAAACAACACATTCCCTGGGGAGTTTACATTTGAATAGGAGGATATACACATAGACGTTTCAGCAACAAGTCAGATGGAAAGGCTCCATGATCCTCAGGGTACAGGAGTGAAGCAGATGGTGATGCATCTTCTTTAGCCTCATTTCCATTTTAAAACCCTATCAGTTTCTGATGTTGAACTATTTGACTGTGCCAAGGACATCAGTGGCAAGAACTTCTCTTTTTGCAGGTCTTCAGTAGCTGTGGCTAATGTATGAACTCTAGCCAAAACACTGTTTTCCACTCATCCACTGTTCTGATTCCGAGGAGACTATATGTTCTCATAAATCCAACTGGGCTTAGGTCTAAATTTCCTAAACTCTGGCCAGAATAGCTGAGATCAACAAAGATGAGGTGCAGTTATGGGTGGTGATCTCATTCAAGCCTTGTTAGTCAACTCAGGGGGACCAATGCACCTCTCTTCTTGGGAACAACAATAAAAAATAGAGCTAGTAATCAAGACCAATCGAATCATTTATATATGTACACACACACATATAGGGTTATTGTAAGGAAAATAATTTACAAAATCTAAAATACTATATACATGTGAGCAGTTTTTGTTGTTTATCCTTAAAAAGGTTAGATTTCTTATTTAAGGCATACATTTGTCTGCATGATGTATGTGGGGTGGGGGAAGGCTGCTTCAGATATAGAAATACAAGCATAATCATGATTTGGATGCCACTGGTCAACCCATTCCTGGTTCAAGACCTCTTTTAAGTCCCAATATTTATTGTGAATCTTTTTTCTTTGTCCCATTAAGAGAGATGACTTTAGCCAAAGTGAAAACTTTTCAGGGCCTCCTGGACTTGCCTAGGCAGTCTTTCTTTTTCCTTAGGAAACCTACTACAGATGGAGCTTTTTCATTCAATATGGGGTCTATATTGCTAAAGACCAAAGAGTCAAAATACCACCCATGTGATAGTAATGCCTACAGCTTCCAAAGCTGATCCTGTACCAGCAATGTCAGTCTCATACGATCATAGGTTTAGAGTTAGAAAGGACCTGAGAGGTCTTCTAGTCCAACTCTGTCATCGATAGATGTGGGGCCCAGGAATGTTGAGTTGATTTGTTCAAAATCACACAGATGAAAAAATGTCCCACAGAATTTGAACCCAGGTCTTCTTTATTCATTCAGCATTCTGTCTACTACATTGTCCCTTATCACCTCTCTCAGAGAACCATCTTCTACTTTAAGTGCCCTCTTAAAGTTAAACACACACACACACACACACACACATACTCCTCTTAAAAAAACAAACAAACAAACAAACTGATCCTGGGGATTTAATTCACTTTGACAAACCTCTATCAAACCACTTATTATGTGCAAGACTATATGCCTATATGCCTGCAATACAAAGACAAAAGTCTTTTCAGGTATCCCTTATACATTGTGGGGGTAAAGAGGGCAGCACCCCTGCAATCTGGAAAATCCATGTAAAATTTTTTTGGGTCTCCCTTCATACTGGAGAAGAAGTCTGAATTATTATGGTTTTAAAAGTTAAAATATGTTGATATCATACAATACTATACATATATTTTATGTATTTCTGAGTATCTAATTTTTTTTTTTCTGTCAGCTGCTGGCCTTCATGTGTTGTCTGCAACTTCGGCAAAACTCCTCCCAAATTCCCATTTAACTTCTCATGCCAATCTACAATGTAGGAAAACCTAGATGGGGAAAGTTGTGATGTGCAAGGAATGACCATACTCTGGAGAAGCTTCTATTCTACTTTGGGTGGGAGAGAGGTGTAATCCAGAGATTCTGTGAGACAGGGATAAGAAGAAGAGAAGTGCCTGACAGACATGGTGGGGGGGGGCATCTCTGCGGAGTCCCAGATGTGGAGAGGGAAGGTCATAATTGGCATGCTAGAATGACTGAAATGGAGAGTGTGTGATGGGCAAATAAGAGACAGTACTAAATAAGTAGCAGGAGAAGGACAAAAGAAGACTGAAAATGTTGGTTGAAGCTACGTGTGTGTGTGGATGCCAGGCTGATGATTTTGCATTTTATCTTAGAGGCAAGAGGAAGTCATTAACAGTTTCTAGCAAAGAATGTCATGATCAGATGTGTGTTTTAGAAACAGCCATCCTTTCAAGAATAGGTGGGAAAGAGGGAAGAGATTAAAAATGGAAGGAAAAATTAGGAGCTTGCTGAAATAATCTAGGTAAGAAGATGAGGTACTCACACAGGGCAGAGGTTGTGAGCGGAAAGATGATGAATGAAAGAAGTATTGTTAAGGTAGAAATACAGTTATTCAGTACTTCAGAATCAACCAGTGCTGGATTATTTATATTTTAATGTATTTTATTTTTTCCTATTACTTGTAAAGATAAGTTTTAGCATTCATTTTTAATAAAATTTTGAGTTCTAAATTTTCTCCCTCTATCTTTCCACTCCCTCACCCCAAGACAGTAAGCAATTTGATATAGGTTATATGTGTGCACTGAGTGTTTCTTTTTGCCCCAGGTAGGAGCCCCAAACCAGTTTATCCCCAAAGGTAGTAATGGAAATAGATTTGCCTCTGTCTTTCTAACTTTTATTTTGCTTCTCAATTGTCCTGAATAGAAATTCCTAGTTGCCTTTGTTCCCCAAGGCCTTAGTAGAAATCTTACTAATTGTACAAAACCCAATGGTAAAGGTAACCATTGTATAAACAAAAAAATCATGATAATCCCTCTATTCCTATAACACAGAAGTCCACAATGCTCTACTTGTTGCCAATCCCATTGGTTCAATGCTTCCTTGCTTTCTTATCTCCCCAACCTGAACCTTTTCTCATCCAGGTGGATGGAAAGATTTATTACTCTGGTAAGGTGTTATTGTTGTTGTTGTTCACTTGTTTCAGTCATGTCTGACTCTTCATGATCCTGTTTGGGGTTTTCTTGGCAAAGATACTGGAGTGGTCTGCCATTTTCTTCTCTACTTCATTATGCAGATGAAGAAACTGAGACCAATCTTGTTTAGATATTGACTTCGTAGTCACTGCCTGCAATGCTTATAGCTGCTCATGCAACCTGCCAATAATCTAACCTACATCATGCAGTGAGACAGCAGAAGGAATGGTATCCATGGTGGTAGACTTCTTTTATTCAGAGTTGTCCAAATGCCCAGAGGTCAGTGAAGCAGAGTCTCAGATAGTTGCGGGACTACAGATATCACCCAAGCTATCTCCAAAAGGACCTATCGTTAAAAAGTCTCCTATGACAGAAAGTTGAAAGCCTAGCCTCCAGGGAGGTGTCAATGAAACCAGAACAAATAATGAAGAGAGAGAAGAGATACAATAGACCAGTTCCCTGGCTAACCTCCCACAGATTTACTTACCAGTAAAGATAGAGAAACACACACATGGAGGAAGTGTCCCAATGACACCAAATAATGTACACTTAAACCTTACCAGGGTCTGTCAAATAATATAATTTGCCCAAAGTTTCCACATTTGCAATCAATTTCATTACTACTGGTAAGTAGGATAACTCTACTTAAGTCTCACTATTACATGCTTCCTTCCATGCTTATAAAAGTAGCGTAATTTAGATCATTTGCCATTGACTCCATTCCTTTTTTCTACACATTGTACTGATTCAGCTAGCTGTTACTAGCTTTTCTTCTCTTCCTGGTCATAGTACCAGGGGTATTCTGGGAAAAGTAGGGCTCTCTGGAAAAAAAAAATGTATGCACACACACTTTTAAGTTTAATCTGCATTATTAACATTTTCTCAAGTCCAGATAATCAACAAAACAATAAATCAATACCTGATTTGTAGCTATTGCTTATTTCTGAAGGGTAAATGTTCACACTGAAAGTTAACGATGATTCTCCCAAGAGGTTAGAACAGATTCCATCACATCCCTGTACAGTACTGACAGTAAAGACTTGGGACACTTCTAAAATGAACTAGATATCTGCTCCATCATTGATTTATCTAATTTCTTCATGTGAAAAAAAATGAGATGGTTTGACCAGGTTATCACAATGATAGAGGCAGGACAGTTGAGCTGTTGAGGCAGAAAGGCAACTGATTATTACCAATGGTTTTAATAAGGCCATCATCTTCTTTTTCACCACAAGATTGATTACTTGAAGGAAATAGATAAAAATAAGGAAAAGCCAGAATCTGTGGCTTAGTGTTAATTATAGGCTAGCTCACTTTTCAAAGAAGGGAAAGCAGGAGAGCCAGGTAACATCCAGGAGTCTGATGTTGGTAAATGGTTCTGTGTGTGTGTGTGTGTGTGTGTGTGTGTGTGTGTGTGTGTGTTGGGCTGTGTGTGTGTTGGGCTGTGTTATAAATTATCTAAGGTTTTGGGTTCATAGCTCCTTAAAAAATGGGTGAGATGACTTTGTAACATAAGGCCAGTTACAGTTTCTTCTTTAACAATGCTGTCTTCACCCACTTTCTGTATATACTATTTAAAGTATAACTAGATTAGAGGTCATGGGTCCCTGAAGCTATGCTTTTATGATCCAAATATTTATATGATAGATTGTGTTTTCCTAAATGTTCCCTCTCTTTCCAATTCTGATTTTAGTTTTTTAACTAATAGAATACAAGCCTCTATAATTTGTGTTCAGAGATTGATCCTTTTCTTTTCCCAAAGCTTTCAGATCACCAAATTTGGGTATTGTTGAGAAGAGCTAGGAGAAGTGTTGACAATGATTTGTGTGTATTGGGGGAAGGATAAAGACAAGGTGAGGAGCTGTCGTTAAGGTCTCTGAATAGGACAGGAGCTGGAGAAAAGGAGTCCTCACTTCTCTAATAAGGATCCTATATTATCAGATGGTGGGATTTGGAGACATTAACTCATCTGGAAATTTACCATGTAAAGCTTCAAAAACTACTGCTTGACCTCAATCTACATTTGGAAAAACCTCATACTACAGAAAAAGTATGTAATAGTTCACAGGGTTGTTAGAGGCTTGTAAATTCTGCTACATTTTTTGTCATGAAGACACTAGCTTTTTTCAAGAATAATGCTAACAGTCATTTCTGATAATACTGATGGACTTTTGAGAATGGTGCAAAATATTCTTGCTAGATGGGGCCTTAAATATAAATATCTTGCACTTTCTCTAGGAGATCAAACAGAGGGTCACAAGATGATATAAGTCATTGAGAGACAATTTGGGGGAGATAATTGTTGGTAGTTTCATGAAACTAGAGTCCTTCATAAGATATTGAAGATATGATTTTTGACATGGATAGTAATCTGTTTACCAGGAAAACCTATTGCCTTTATGAACCCAGGAATCTTAGATGATAGCAAAACACTCAACTTCATAGCCCCAGGCTTGCATGAAGTCATAGGAAAAATGGCAGTTTGGTTGAGGTGGGAGCCAAAGCCAACCACAAAAGCCCAGTCCATTACTCAGAAATGCTTGAGGATTTTAATAGATGCCAAAAAAAGGAAAAGCTATGATTTAGACTCCACATTTGTTATAAGTAATATAGAAGATTTTTTCTGTTTTGTTTTGTTTTGTTTTGTTTTTTTACCAAAAAAACTTGGAGATAACTGAGTTCTAAGTAAAACTCAGACCAATAGCCATCAATGTTGCCTTAACCCTAACTATAAATGCCATTTCAATATGCAATTTGTTCAATTTGTAGAAAAATATTGAAGGATTTCACAAGAAGAAAACCACTTGATTTTCATAAAAAGTCTTTTAATGAACACAATCTATTATGTCTCCATAATGTATATATGTTTCTACATAACAGGGTTTCACTCCAATAATATTATTGTGTAAAATCATCATTGATAACAATTTCTGTGTGAAAATTCATTTTGACTATCAACTTGGGGTGGCAAAAGTACATGTCTTCTCTTTCTCTTCCCTTTCCTCCTCTTCTGAAGCCCTGTCGGGGTGGGGTGGGGGATGTGAAGACTACTCCACCTCCTTTCCCATATCTGATCACTACAGTAGAAAGGGGACTTAAGAAGGTCCAGAGGCAAATAGCAAAAAAATGGAGAAAGGAGGAGTGTCCTGGGTTTCCCCACTGGTGGATGGGAAGGTGAGGGGAATACCAGGTGTCCCCTGAAGGGGTGTGGAGAAGAGGGGAATTTTGACTGCTTTTGTGAGAGATTGAGTTTTTGGCTAGGACAGCTGTTTATAAATAGGAAACATTCATAAGTCAGGGACTGTCTGGACAAATGAAATCTCACCTAAGAAGTACTAAAATCAAGTCAAGTCCAAAATTGAAGATTTGGAGTGAGGACTGTGGTAATTTTACCATGCATTTTGTCCAAGACATGAACATTTTAGTGGAGAAAACAATTGTGGAAATTGGTTTTTCAAAGATAGTTTGCAGAATAATTGCCTACAGCTGTTAGAATTTCACTGCGATCCCGTCTGCTTGGAAGTGGGTTTGATTAGGTATGACATGTAGCGGCATTTCTACAACATGGTACTTTGTTCCACTCCTGAAATGTAATAAGATTCAATAAATAAAAATCCAAATCAAACTCTGTTTTCTGTTTCCCCACTTTGCTCATCTTTCACTTATGTTTCACTGAAATTAATTGTTGAGAAATGTTGGATGGGATGGAAAGATTTTTATTACTATCCTCTGGCAAGAATGTTTCAGGCTTTCCTTCTAGGATTCATTATAAGAGATATTTAATATTTCACTTTTGTCTAATTGACAATATGCGTTCATTTATGGATGAATATTGACCCCCAATTCCCGTTAACTTTTTGCTTTCCTCCATTTAAGAAAAGACCTCAGCACAGACATCTCAATTCTCACCTAACTACACTACTTTTGCACTTGTCTGACTGTCTTCTCTACCATGGCTTCAAGTGACCTTCTCATCCTTCACCCTCACATCTCCCTCACCACACACACACACACACACACACACACACACACACACACACACACAC
>NW_020954639.1:3610133-3725758 GCF_900497805.2 Vombatus ursinus
CACACACACACACACACACACACACACACACACACACACACACACACACTTCATTCATTAGATTGTAAGCTCCTTCAAGGTAGGGGCTGCCATTTCCCCCTGCATTTGTAATCACCAGAACTTAACACAGTGTCTGGCACATAGTTGGTGCTTAATAAATGTTGATTGACTACAGATATGGGATGAATACCCACTGCCTAATACAATGTATGGTGTGTAGTAGGTGGCTAATCCTCTGGTTGGATTAGTTTATATTTGGAGGAAGTGTCTGTATGTAGTAGAGTAACTATTTTTAAGTTCTTTAGAGACTAAGAAATATTCTTGGAAAGAAAAGAAAAAAGCTCAATTTTATAAGATGCCCCAACTTCCAGTAATTTCTATGAAAAACAAAGTACCATGAGATGATCATTTTAGTGGATTCAGGTTTTCTTCTCCACTGCAGATTACTAGTTGTGAGTCTCATAAACAGATCAATCAACAATCATATTTTAAGTGCCTACTCGGTGTACCCTTAGTGACCGAGGATGCTGGTAGTAGCAGTTTTGAATCACCTCCGGAGTGTACATCGAGAATAATGGGTGGACAGAGGCTGGAAGGACAGAGCAATAGTTTAGGAACATTCATTCTGATTCATTCCCTTGCAAAGATTCCAGTCTGGGATATCTCCATGAAATTAGAAAAAAAAAAAAAACCTCACAGTTTGAGATCTTACCCTTTAGTTAGCTGTATTTCAAGAGACTTGGTCTTCCAAAACTAAATATTTTGGTTTTCTCAATGAACTTAGGTTTCTTCATTACTCAAATACTTTGTTGACTTAAAAGAGTTCATATTCAAATCCTCAGAAAGGTCTATAATCAATGTGAATGTTCCTTCCAAAGATGCCAATCATAGCCCATCTATGGACTCCAGTTCTATGCAACTCTTGTCTGTGTCATCCCAGAAATCCACCCCAGGGTGTTCACCCAAAACACAGAGGGCTCTCTTCATTTTTTTTTCAACTTGACAAGATACCATTAGAGAAGAGAAGGTTGTAGTACATGAGTTGTCCCTCACTCTCAGCATGACTAGTCCTTTTTGTTTTTTTTTTAATCATGCATTTCTTTAAAGACATTGTTTTCTCCTGTTCTTAATATTCCTTTAGGTACTACATGTTATAGCTTACTTTTGCCTGCCATATGCCTCCACATTGCCTTCTGAGTGATACTCACTTTTAATTCCTTGGAGTCTTTTAGTGCTCCACGACTTGCAGCCAGACAACAACGTTACCATAGTGAATTAAGTGCTGGTCTTGATGTCAGAAAGACCTGATTTCAATGCTACCTCAGACATTTACTAGCCAGATGACCTTGGGCAAGTCACTTAACCTCTCTGTGTCTCAGTTTCTTCATCTGTAAAATGAGGTATTTGGTCTTGGCCTCTAAAGTTCCTTCAATCTCTGAATAACCATAAAAAATACAAAGTGGAAAACTTTATGTCATCAAACTAAGCAAGCAGTTGAAAAAAAAAAATAACCACTTCAGTCAATCAACCAGTTGTTTACCCTGCAGGATCCTAGACAAAACAGGTTTGGTTGGCTTTTTTTCCTTCTTTTAAAAATCATTTTGACTGATCTAACCTATTGTTTGAAGGCAATTAAGTCACAGACTTAGACACAGACATCAGTTTAAATTTAAATCTCCTATAGCTATGGGATTACAATTGTGATTTCATCCCTTTGCTGTGGGAAGCCTTCTTTGGGGGGAATTGATGTAGTAGCCTTATGAATAGTCTTTTTTATGCTAATGTATGTTTGAACACTTTAACACACTGATAGGCACCATCAAACACCTTCTAGATGGTTAGAGAAAAACAGCAAGCCATGACTTTTTAGAGAAATACACAGGATGGAGCTATTTCTATTGTAGAGAAAATAGGAGATTCAAACAAGAAGAATCATAGATTTAAAGCCGGAGGGGACCTCAAAGGTCACTGAATCCAATCCCTTTATTTTACAGATAACGAAATTGAGGCCCAGGGAAACCAAATGACTGACACAAGGTCAAGGTCATATAGCTAGACCTGGAACCAAAATTCAGGTCTATGACTCCTTGCATCACCTTTTTCCACATCACTTTTCCTAGCCCTCTTCTGATACCTAGTCTAGCCTTTTCCATACTTTTCCACATTCCTTTTTCATGTCCTCTTATATTTCCTGTAAGACCTAGCTCAGATTATATTTACAAAATGCCAAAGTCTTTGTTGTACATATTGGGATAAGAAATATTTCAGTTCAGTGGGGGGGGTGGGGAAGAGAGGAAGAGGGGGAAGAAAGATATTAAACTATTAGAGGTGGGGGAGAGGAGGTATCTTTGTCTGAAGTAAACCAAACAACTACTTGATTTCACTGCATCTTTTTCTTTTCACCCTATCATTTAGTCATCTTCAAGGCACAATCTTACCCAATTTGAATAAAATCTAACTGAGAAATGCAGAGGAGAAGTTAAGGAAAGGTTATTCAGTTGCCAGGGAAGCAAAAAGAGTAGGCTTGAGGAAGGCAAATGATGAAACAGAAAAAAATCCCACATCATATGTGGGTGGGCCCCACTTCCATAAAATCTAATTTTGAAAACTCTAGCCTAAAAAAAAAAAAGCCAACCTCTAGCCCTAACACACATATATGTGGCATATATATGTGTGTTAGCATGCATGTATATATGTGTGTGTCATATATATGCACATGTATACGTTATATGTGTGTGTGATCATTTGCTTGATCACTCATTTGCTTGAGAACTCATTTTCCTTGTAAACTGCCTTAGTGAATTTGCAATAAAATTCAATTGACACAATTCTAATTAGCACACTACTTTAGCATATTACTTCCCTTCATTGTGTAAATGAAGGCATGTCTATATTGTCATCTCTTTCTTATAGTCCAAACCACAAACCAAAAGGAACATAAATGCATTGATGCTATTCCTTGGTTCTTCTGTTGACTCATTCTATGACAAGGGGAAACCTGCTTAGTTAGGTCATTCGTACTTTTCGCCTGTCTGGAAAATAGGATTACTATGGCTACCTGTCTGAAAACAATATTTCATGGTTGAATAAATATATAAAATCTTTGGATGAAATAGTATTATATGCATTATGTTAAGAAGTAAAGGCTTTGACAAGAGAGAGTGTGAACAGTATATGCAACAGAGCTGGGAATGAGATACCAATTCTAGAATAACTTTGTTTATAACTTGAATAGTTTGAATAATCAATTATAAATTCCTCTAGTTGATATTTAAAGCTTTTCACAATCTATATCTGTCCCATCCTTTCAATGTTTCTCATTATTCCTCTTCACATAAACTACAGTCTAGACAAATTGTGTTTACTGGCTCCTCACACATAGCATTTCCCTCTCTTGTGTTTATGCCTTCACTCTGGGTTTCCTCCATTCCTGGAAGGCATCCCCCTCTCACTTCAGAATCTCTAGTGTCCTTCAAGGCTCAGATCAAATGCTATTTCCTATATGAAGCATTGCATCTTCCAATATCCCTTTTTGTGCTAATGACTTTACACCCAAATCACCATATCTCTATTTTGTTTTTACCATCATATCTACACATTGCCCCCACTGAGTGTACTGTAAGCTCCTTGAGGGCAGAGAATATTTCATTTTTGTCTTTGCATCCCTAGTGCCTAGCATATAGTAGGCACTTAACAAATGCTAGTGATTGATTGGTGGTATTTCTCCTTTCATATGTAGATTGTATTCCATCAATTCCCTATATATCTTGACCAACAAGCCTTCGTCTTAGAAATGTGCTGCAAAAATTTGTTTCTAGTCAACTATTTCTCTTTTCATTCTAGTTGTATCATTTTTGTTGATGAAAAACCTTTTCAATTTTTTGTAATTTGTAATTCTTTGTAATTCAAAGTATACTTTTTTTTTCTATCACTGTATGGTCCTGAGAGGTTCACTGTACTTCTTGGTGCTCTGAGTAATTCTCTAATGCATGTTCCCTGTTTATGTAATAGTAATTCCCCTAGTCACAGGTATAAAAGTTATCATTCTTTTAAAAAAATTTTGGTTTTTTTACATTTATGTCATTTAAAAATTTGGAATTTATTGTGATATGTACCATAAAATGTTTATCTTATCCAACTGCTGTCAATTTCTGCCAAGCTGCTCTGCAGTTGCCCCATTGGTTTTTTTTTTTTTTTGCATAGTGAGATTTTTGAATGGATGGTAAAGGAGAATAGTCATTGGGTTTATCAGACCTCTTGTTATTATATTCAATTGAAAAATCAACTGCTTTTTGAGTTACCAAGAATCTCATTGAGAAAGCCCTATAATGATGTAGGTAGGGTTCAAAACAAAATATATTATCTGGGAACAAGAACATCTTGGGAATTTTACCAGTGTGAGAGAGAATCCTTCTTCTCTTTGGACTTTGTTCAAGACATTAACCATGGCACTAAGTTGTACACTAAAAATGTTTGCCAGCATCGTGCACTAAGTCTAACAAGGTAAAATTTAATATGGATAAAAGCAATTTCATACGTGAACTCAAAAAACAACTACATAGAAAATGGGGAAACATTTTTTGCAACAAGTATCTCTGATAAAGGCCTCACTTCTCGAATATATAGAGAACTGAGTCAAATTTATAAAAAAAATACAAAGTCATTCCCCAGTTGATCAATGGTTAAAGGAGGTGAATAGGCAGTTTTCATATGAAGAAATCAAAACTATCTATAGTCATATGAAAAAATGCTGTGAATCACTATTGATCAGAGAAATGCAAATTACAACTCTGAGGTACTACCTCACACCTATCAGAGTGGTTAATATGACAAAAAAGGAAAATGATAAATGTTGGAAGGGATGTGGGAAAACTGAGACACTAATGCACTGTTGATGGAGTTGTGAACTGATCTAACCATTCTGGAGAACAATTTGGAATTATGACCAAAGGGCTATAAAACTGTGCATATCCTTTGATCCAGCAATACCACTGTCAGGACTATATCCCAAAGACATTGAACAAAAAGGGAAAAAGACCTATTTGTACAGAAATATTTATAGAAGCTCTTTTGTAGTGACTAAGAATTGGAAACCAAAGGGATACCCATCAATTGGGGAATGGCTAAATAAGCTGTGGTATATGATTGTAATAGAATATTATTATGTAATAAGAAATGACAAGCAGGATGATTTCAGAAAAAACCTGGAAAGACTTACATGAACTGATGCATAGTGAAGTGAACAGAACCAAGAGAACATTGTACACAGTAACAACAATGTTGTCTGATGAAAAATTGCAAACGACTTAGCTATTCTTAGCAATAAAATGATGCAAGACTATCCAAAGGACTAATGATGAAGCATACTATCTGCCTCCAGGGAAAGAACTGATATTGGATGAATGTATACTGAAGCACACTATTTTTCACTTTCTTTCTTTCATATTTTCCTTTTATTCTAGTCTTCCTGTACAAAATTACTAATATGGAAATGTTTTAAATAATTGCAAATGTATAACTTGTGACTGATTGCTTATTGTCTCAGGAATGGATGGGAGGGGAGAAGAGAGGAAAAGATATAGTTTGAAACTCAAAACTTTAAATAAAAATGTTAAATCAACAAAATAAATAAAAAATTTACAAAAATCTGCATAAGTACAATATTGCTAGATAATTTCTAAGAAAGAAAATCTGAGATTTTCATGGATTATAAGTCCAATCAATAAGCATTTATTAAGCATCTACTATATGCCAGGCATTATGCTGTTTAATCAAGAGTGTGAATATAGCAAACCAAAGCTAATTTAAATTTAGGGCTTGTTAAAAGAAGCACAATAAAAAGAACAAGGGAGGTTAGAATACTACTATATTTTGTAATGGTAAAGATGTCTGCAGTATCATGTTTCGTTCTGAACACCACGTTTTATGCTGTCAGACCACTAAAAAGCATCTCATGGGGGGAACAATTGAAGGGATCAGTGATGTTTATCCTAAGGAAGAAAATACTTAGGAAAACGTGATAGCTATCTTAAAGTACTTGAAGAATATCATGTTGAAGATGGATTACAAGTGTTTTGCTTAGCCTCTGGGGACAGACTGATGAGTTACAGATAGATCTTGGCTTGATATAAAGTAAAACTTCTTAACAGTTAGATCTGTCCAAACTGAGGGCGGCCTTAGAAAGGAAGGAGTTCTCCATAGCAGAGTCAGTTCTTCAAGTGGAAGATAGATGACACCATTGGGGGGGTGGGGCGTGTGAGCTGAAATAGATGATCTCAGGTTCTTAGAAACTCTGAGATGCAATGATTCTATGAGTAATGATTTTAAAATCACATTTCTTATGGATTCTAGGATGTATCTTTTCTAAAGGCAGTTTGATACCATATCTTACAGCCTTATTGTAGAGTAAAAACCAGTTCACGAACTTCTCTAAACATATTGAAGTCTTGCTTCTTCTTAGCCAAGTCATTTTGTCCGCCAACTTTGCTGGCTCTTCTTTGTTCCTTCCTTCCTTCCTTCCTTCCTTCCTTCCTTCCTTCCTTCCTTCCTTCCTTCCTTCCTTCCTTCCTCTCTTTGTCTTTTTCCTTCCTTCCTCTCCTTCCTATTTTCCCTCCTTTCCTTCCTCTCCTTCCTTCCTTTCTTTCCTTCCTTCCTTTCTCTCCTTCTTTTCTTCCTTCTTTACTTCTGTTTCACCCAGACTGTAAGGTGCAGAAATCACTCACTGGTTTCATCCCTCTGGTGATTAGCTCAGAAGCTTGGACCAGCTCTGTTTCTAAACTGGCCCAGTTCACCTTTTTCAAACAGCCTGGTGGTAACCCACTCTTAGGGGCTAAACATATTAGTGCTGAACTAAGCACACAAAACCAATTGGCTTTAACCCTATGTAAGAGTTTGCTGGTAAATGTTTAACAACCAGCTCTGAAAAAGAAAATGTGCACATGACATACTTTTAGATTTAATCTTCATTATTAACATTTTCTCCATCATTTCCTCAAATGTAGAGCATGAACAAAAAAAAAATAAATCAAGCTCTGATTTTTTCATTCTCTGCTTCCTGAGGTAAAACCACTCAAACTTGAAATGTAATAATTTCCTCTTCAGAGCCAGTAAGAGCTGGCTCTAGCACAGACTTACTGGCCTTACTGAAACTCAAAAACTCTGACTTCCAGTGATCTACCCAGCTCAGCCTTCCCCAGGAGCAGGGATCATGGACATGTGCCTCCACACCCAGTCTTTTTTATTTCTTTCTGAGGAACATTCCCTTTCATGGCAATGCTAAATGTAATGGCAATCTAATTAGATTCTTAGTCAACAAGTCAGGGTGCAAAATGTTATATATACCTACTTCCTAATGAAGGATGCTCCTCTGCTTTAAATTGGGTATGTTCATAATCAAATATTCTTATATTATGCTTACTGAAAAATCATCAAACATTGATGTTAATCCTCTCAAAGAAATACAATAGTAGATATGGTAATGGCCTTGGAGTCAGGAAAATATGGGTTGAAATCTTACCTCTAACACATGTTAGCTGTGTGACCATGTCAGTCACTTGGCCTTTCAATGCCTACAGTCATTCTCTAGCATGTTATAAATGAATTGTTATTCTGCCAGATAGAGGGAGTTTCCACACCTCTGGTTTTCTATATAAGTGATATCATAGGTTGGGTTTAAACAAACAAAAATCCTCATAAAAAGATTGTATTACTCAGTGTATAATGAGTTAAATTCAATGCATGGATCAATCTGTCATCACTGAGCTTATTCTTCTTCTCTTCCTGAGAGCATGGCAGTTTCCTTTCAATTATCCACATTAACTGATGGTAAGGGAGAATAAATCCAAAATGGCAGATTATCACAAAGGTGTATGTTTAGCTGGAAATGTGGCTTCATACTTACATTTGGACATTGATATATGATGTGATGGGAAAAGCACAAGAATGGAAGTCAGAAGAGTGGGTTCTAGTTGTCTTGACTATGTTGCTTCTTCCAATAATTGTGCTAGGGAAGTCTCTGCCTGTCAGAGTCCCGGACTTGGAGTCTGAAGGTCCTGCCTCTGATATTCAACTTGCCTTGTTGTCCTGATTTCTCAGAGATTCAGTCTCCTAACATCTCAAACAAGGATATTAATGACTGTGGTCCCTGAATCACAGGATTAATAATGTAGGTAAATCATTTTACCAACTTTAAAATATGAAATAAATGCCACTTATTGTTTTCAGTTTCTTTATCTGCAAAAGCAGAAGGTTGGATCATATAGGATCTGGTCTCCTTCAGCTGCCATAATCCATGCTTCTCTTATAAGCACAACCCTCAGTGAATTAGAACAACTTTCATTTCTACCACTGTAAGCTACACTATCTGCCTCATACATTTGTTGTGAGAACAGAGCTTTGCAAACAACATATTATAGCATTCTTGCTATTAAATTCTTACAGGGAAACATGCAATTCCAATGACTGACTGAATACTTCCCAACTTGCCACATTTTTTGACAATGCTTAAGTCAATATTTTCTCTAGATAAATAAAGAGAAATTTCTTCTACTGTGTCCCTCATCTAAGAACACTCCTAAAGTTGCCATCCTGGGCACTGGGAGGGGAGATGCTATTCGACAGCAGGGACATAAGCATTACTTCAGCTTTCCTGATTACTTCTACACATGCCTCATGCCCTTTGCTGGAAGGATACCAGTCATACAGTGCCTTCCTTGGGAAGTAAAGGGATTCTGCCAACTTGTATGACTAATTTGCCTTTTGGGAGAAAAAGGGATGTCAGTGTGCAATGTTCCTTGGTATTATTAAAGCATTCTAGTTGAATCAACCTGATATCCTTCTTTGTACATGATTAGAATGTTTACCAAAGAAACACGTTATCGACTAAACCAATTAATGACACTTTTAATAGAATTTGTTATCAAACCTGGTAATGTGCCAATCGTAAATTATACTTTGCTTCAGATGTCAAAAAGTTAAATATTCACATGTCCCTCAGCTCACAGTACAATGGAGGCTGATTCTGTAATTGTTTTCTATTAGGGAGATGAAACATTCAGCCTTCATGCCAAGTAATACCTAATCCACAGCAAACACTGAGGGATAACTGCTACAGACTTCAATCCACTAACCTGATAAGATCTGCCTTTGGGCAATGCATGATTAAATGGACATATTTGGAAGCACAAGATGCTTCTGTTTCATTTGGAAAATAGGATTATTATGGTGATAGAAATACAATAAATCTAGGCCTACATAGCCAGCAAGGGCATCAAGGAGCAAACATGACATAATGTTGATGTGCCTACAACATAGCATGGGTAGGAAAATGCCCTATTTTAAAATTCTTCCTTTCTACCCCTGGCTAATTTAAGACCTGATACTTTCTCTGCCTCACATGTAATGGAACTATAAAGAGAAATGTTAAAATGACATTTATTTCCTCCAGTAATAGCAAATAGTCAAAAAGTAATAATAATTTCATGTGTTCAGCACTATGTGTATATAGTACAATGGAAAGAGTATGTCTCTATACTCAGAGGACTTGAGTTCAAATTCTACCTCATATACTTATAATGTATAAGACCCTGGACAAGGAACTTAACCTCTCTGGGTCTCACTTTCCTCATATGTAAAATCAAAGGTTGGACCAAATGGTTTCTGAGGTCCCTTTCAGCTCTCAAGCACTGATCCTATTATCTTAATAATAGTAATAATAGTTAACATTTACATAGCACTTACTATGTACTAGAAAATGTACTAAATGTTTTACATTATTATCTCATTTGATTTTCAGGCTCATTACAACCCTGGGAGATAGGTAGTGTCATGACTAAGAACATAACCTGGTTGAGAACTTAATAATAGCTAAAATTTTTATAGTAGTTTAAGGTTTGCAAAGCACTTCACAAATATTACCTCCTTTTACCCTCATGACAACCCTAGAAGGTAGATGCTATTATTATCCTCAATTTACAGATAAGAAAACTAAGGCAGGCAGAGGTTAAGTGACTTGCCCAGGGTCATACAGATAGTAAATAAGGCTAGGATTTAAACCCAAATCTCCCTGTCTCTAGCTCTAGCACTTTATCCATTGTGCCACCTCTTGCGTTACTTGACATCTACACTACAAGGGAGAAAGGAAGAGTGTCTAATTTTGTATGAAATTAACTATAATTATCAAGTCATGATGGGGAAAGAAGAGGATATATTGTGTATTAATTCTGTAAATTCACATGAACAAATCCCTCACCGACAGCAATATTGATAATTGGGTTGTCCTCATAAGTCCTTGGGGGAGGAACTAAGAGCAAATGGAATAAGTTGAAAAGAGGCTGACTGATGCCTGATGTGAGGGAAAATGCCCAGCAACTCGAGTTGTTTCAAAATAGAATGGGCTGGTGAATTCCTCCTAACTTGAGGTTTTCACGTGGAGACCAGAAGACTACCTGTAAAGGTTGTAGAGGGAAATCCTTGTAAAAGTAAAATTTGGATGATAAGCCTTCTGAGGTCCCTTTCAACTTGGACATCTTTTGTGTCTATAATTAGAAATCTGCATCTCTTTAAACAGCAGGCTCTAACTCTATGGCTAATTGATTTCTGAGACCCTCTGCCTTGAACTGGTGTGCCAAGATAATATTAACAATAACATTTTGATAGCACTTATACTTTTGAAAATATATTCACATCTCTTCTCTTATTTCAATTAATCAGTGTCCAGCATTATTCAAGATTCTGTGGAAGGACACAGAAATATTAAAAAAAAAAGGATTGCTACATTTGAGGAGCTTATAATCTAGTTTATGAAACAATATTAATACTTATGAAACAATGAGAGACCTGTATAATTTCAGGCTACATATAAGTATGTGCTAATTGTGTATAAGATTTAATTCATTAAATATTAAGTACCCACTGTGCACAGAACATGGCGCTAGGCACTGGAGTCGGTATGGAATTTAAATAAGATAGTCCTTGTCTTTGGGAAGCTTAATACTCTAATAGGGTGACATGATATGTGCAAATAAGTTTGATATGAAATAATACTTGTCCATAAAGGACATGGTTTAAATGCTCCAAGGAGGAAAAGGTCATTGCCAAATTAGGAGCAGGACAGGATGAAGTCTAAAAAAGCTTCTTAGAGGAAAGTACATTTGGCTAGGCCTTTAAAGGATGGTGAACAGGCAAGAGGGAGGAAAAAAGTGACTGCAGCCAAGCCAAATGAGGTTTCATAAGTGAGAAAGCTGTGACATTGGTTAAATAACTAACTAGGCTCATGAAGTGTATTTGTATCAGAGAAGTAACTTAAGATATTTCACTTCCTTTGTGGCAAATTTTCTTTTTTCTCTGTCAAAAGGTAAAGATGATTAACCTTCATAGATAGTAATGAAAATTAGGGATATAAGAAGAAAAAGCAAGAGGTTAGGGGAAAGGCAACTAAATTTAAATAATTGGAAATAACAGGGATTTGGTTGAAAGAGCACAGGGAGGAAATGAGTGAGGATACCAATAGATAAATGATAGATGATTGATAGATAGATAGATAGATAGATAGATAGATAGATAGATAGATAGATGGATACATAGAGGGACAGAAGGAGAGAGAGGAGGAAGAAGAGGAGGAGGAGGAGAAGAAGAAGAAGAAGATGGAGGAGGAGAAGGAGGAGGAGAAGAAGGAGGAGGAGGATGAGGAGAAGGAGGAGGAGGAGGAGGAAAAGAAGAAGAAATAATCATCTGAGGGAAGACAAGGCAAAACAATGCAATGGAAAAGAGATGGAGGCAAGTTCTAAATGGAATAAATTTTCCAGACTTCCTCTAAATATTTAGCAACTTGTAGTCCCAGCTGGAGAAACATAATCTAACAGTCAAGAAAGGTAGTAGAGAAACAGTAGGAAAGTAAAGGAAGGAAAAAGGAGAAACAGAAATCTGGAAATAAAAAGGGGATTATCACTTGATATGGAACCACATTACTTCATTTTGAAAACATGTCTATTTATAGGTGACTGTAGCCCAGGGGAGTGTGGAGGTTAGGACTTTTCTTGGAACACTTCCTAAAATGTGCCTTGAGCCTCTTGAAAAGGGGAAACAGAGGAAGACTGGTTTAATAGAGTATTTATTCATTCAAACCCTGGTAAGTGTGGTGTCTCCTTAGGCATTATGTCAAAACTGTGTTTCTTATTTCATTCATGAGCATCTCTCTGAATCAGGGGCACTACAATATCAAACTGTTCACAGAAAAAGAATGATCACATCCTGGAAATTTCTTGGCCAGGACTCATAGGGCCAAGTTCACATCTTTGCCCAGAACACTAAAAAACTTCCTTTTACCTCTAGCAGAATGAGCAGACATCCTTTACATAGCTTCTCCTTACACAATATTGCAATTGTAATGTATTTTGGCTTACTCTCACCCTCTGGGGCCTTTCCACTGCCCTTTCTGTAACCCTGAACTTTAATTTTCCAGAGACTGGTATCCTGAGATTCTCAGCTATATTATCACTGGAATTTGATTTAATTTAATTCAACAATTTTATTAAGTGTCCCAGCTATGTGCAAAACATTATCCTAGGGGATGGGGACAGAAAGACAAAAACCAAAACAGTCCCTGCCCTAGAGAAGTTTACATTTTACTGAAAGGGAAGACTGTGGTTTAACAGATGGATCTTTGTGTCAGGTAGGAGCTTGGGACCACTAAAAACATTATATAGGATATCATCAGAAAGATGTATAACTGCAAGAGAAAATGGGCCAGTCACTTGACCAAGCTCCAATAGTATCCATGTAATGTCAAGAAACATAGAAGAAAACCCTCAAGGCATGTGGAAGATTTATAGGAAGACAAGACTCAAAGATGATGAAAAGTCATGGAAGAGCTAAGATTTGCATCACTGGAAAAAAGCACTTTGATCCATCAAAGTATGAGCAGAAAGAGCATTGGCTCCAAATGAATCAGATGAGTTGTTAAGGAGCCCCAAAGAATTCCCCAGAATTATAGAAGCTAGAATAGAGATTAGGACTAAACCTGTGATTTTATTGATATAGAGAACTCCAAATAAGGAAACTCCCTCTACCAGGGGAAGTTGGCACCTCTTTGTTTTTATTGCACATATTACATAAATAAAGCCAGACCCTGGCTTGCCCAGGATCACACAGCTGGTATGTGTCAGGGATGGGACTTGAACACAGGTCTTCCTGACTCTGAGGATAGATCTCTATTTATTATACCATGCTGGCTCTCCATGGAAAATAATAATACTGGCACTTATATAACACTTGTGATTGACAGTTACTATCCTTCTCTGCAGTGATGGGCAACAGTTAAAAAAGACTTCACTTTAAGTGGAGAAGAATCAATACTTCCTCAACAAACTTCCCAGAAGCCTCTGTCCCTATAGAGCTTCAGAAAGTTCAAAGAAGAACAAAAAGAAAAAGAAGATGATGATGATGATGATGATGATGATGATACCAATCAATTTCTTAGAATGCATACCCAATCCAAAATTCTTAGAGTAGAAACGAAGAGAGGTCAATGTTTTCTCAGTATGGCTTATATTAAGTTTATAGCATGATATAGGAGATAAAGAGCTTCTCTCAGAACCAAGAGGACTGAAGTTCAAGTTCCTCCAGTGTCCCATACTGACTGATTGATCCTGGCCATGTCTCTCACTGTCTACCCTAGGCAACTCTCTAAGACTACGAGATGCAGACCACTCATTAATATGATCTGCATTGTTAGAGTAAATTCTTCATTGGTAGTTCCTTGTTGTTGTTTAATTATTCTTCAATCATGCCTGACTCTTTGTGACCCCATGTGGGATTTTCTTGGCAGAGATACTGGAGTGGGTTGCCATTTCCTTCTCCAGTAATAAGGTAGTTCCTTACATCAATAAAATAGCAGGTCAAGTGCCACCCCCCCAAAAAAATTGCTGCTGTGTCTAACATAGTACTCCATCTACACAAAGTAGGCACTTAAGAAATATTTCTTGAATGAATTTTCTCCTTCAAATAGCTGACTCTTGGTGAAGAAAATGGTGTTCTATTTAGCAACTAGTAATGTCCAAGAAAAAAGGAGGCAATCATTTTGGTTTAATATTTTTATTTGCATTTTTGTTGCATTAGACTTTGGCCCAGTGAATGAAAAGCCCAGTTCAATCCCACATTTGTGTTATATTTACGTAGTTGCCTCTGAATGTAAAGAATAAACAAAATATGTTACTTAAATTGAAGACAACAAAACCAACTAAAAGCTTTTTTGGGAAGCATAGCAGTTGGCATGTCTTCAATGCCTCCTTTTAAGTCACGAGGGCTCATTTAATCTTCAGACTGTTGTGGCAGGGAAAAGCATCAGAGACAAACAGAAGATTAATAAAAGTTAGAATAAAAGGACATAAAATAGAAAATGCAAAGTCAGAGTCCATGGCTTGCCAATATGAATGGAATTAGAGTAATAATTTGGATGGGTTAGAGGCCAAAGATAAAAGCACAATAAATTCCCAGAAAACTAGATTACCAGGAGCGCCATTGGAAATTAAAAAACTACATAAATCACAATTGTAGGATAAATGATATTTGGATGACTTTTTTTGACTTTTTAAAAACTGATTAAATTTAGTTTTTGTTTCTTCTGAGGAAGGTCTCGTCAGGAAAAAAAAGAAAAAGAGGAAATCTCTAATAATAAGTTAAGAAAAATATTTTAATCACAAAAATGTTAAACCCCAAACCTTTTATTTTCCTAGTATCTTCTCCTATGTGAATTTAGTTCATTCGTTACCATGACAACAGGTTATTCGACAATTCCTCTTACTCAGACAGTTTTTCACTGAGCATAGTTTGAGACTGAACAGTAAAATGGTTTTCCATTTGATTTAGCTTCCATACTTTCTTTCTATTTTAGGGATTCCTGTTTCAATCTACTGCAAGTTAACAAAGGCCCAAAGATAGGGCACATCACAGTTGTGGTGTGATCAATGTAAAATGAGATGACATTCTTGATGTGAAAATCCCCTTCTGAATCGTTTGCTAAGGGCCTACTGAGCAGATGACAAGACGCTACATTAGTAGAGTTAACAAAGTGTAAGCTGTGTCTGCTTCACTTTGTGCCTGCGTTGTTCCTAATATTCCCTGTTGTGAACCAGGGTGGTATCCATTAGAATGGATACCTCACGTCCTCATCGTCTCTCACCTGGTCTGCTAGGGTAGCCTATTAATTGGTCCTCTTACTTTTGGCATCTCCCCTTTCTGATCTTTCTTCCACACATCAGCCAAAACAATCTCCTGAAGGCACAAGTCTGACCATGTTGTCCCTGTCATGCTTAAAAACTTGTTGTTCCCCAGTGCTTCTAGAATAAAACACAAACTCTTCAGGCTGGCATTTAAGGTCTTCCCCAACTGAATTTCACTTATTTACTCTTATTTTATATTGTTCTTCTTGTTAATGATTTCTATATTCCAACTCAATTGGATTACTTGTCCTTCAACCTTCTATCCCCCGACTTGTTCCTGCATTCCAGAAAGGCATTCATTAGACCTAAAATTCACCTCCTTATCAAAAGCTCTCAAAATCCTCATTTGCTTTCAAGGCTCAATGTAAGAACCAATTCCTTTATAAAACTTTTCCTTATCCTTCTTCTCCTTAATTTTCATCTGTGTAGCTGTTGTAGCTTCCAAATAATGAGAACTAACTTTTATAAATTGCTTACTATGAGCCAGGCTTTACAATTATTATTTCATTCTATCCTCACCACAACCCTGGGAAATGCATGCTATTATAATCCCCATTTAACAGATGAAGAAACTGAGGCAAACAGAGGGTAAGTGACTTGCCCTGAGTCACACAACTAATGTCCGAGGGCAGATTTGAACTCAGGTCTTCCTGAATCCAAGCCTATTGCTCTAGTCACTGCACAACCTAACTACCCCATAGTAAACAAGATCTTTGAGTTCAGGGACTATTTTTTTGTCTTTCTATCCTCAGTCTCTAACCGTCTTGTATTTAGTACACTTAGTACTTTAGGCACTTAGTAAATGTTATCGAATGAATTGACCGATCAGAGAGTGGGATGACAGGGGTAAGAGTCTGTGTATCAGAAAAAGGCAAGGTTTGAATGAGCTGAAACTTAATGCATCTTCACACCTCAAATTGACTTCCCTCTGAATCAGAATGCACTGCACTGGAGGAGAAGTGAAGGGCAGATTGGAAAACTACTTGAAGATTCCACAGAAGTTCATCCTAAAGCCGATGATTTCTCTGCCCAGTGGAGTCATTTTTCAAAGGTGCCAAAATCTAAGTTAGAAGTGTAGCAGTTTGATTTCCCATGAAGCCTACTAGTGATTGTCAAATGGAGGGAGTCTTATTTTATAAGATTTTCTTTTCCGAAAACTTTGAAAAATTATGAATGTAATATTTATCGACACCATTATCAGAAAAGATAATAATACCATGCTGAAAATGTTAGGAGAAAGATATACATCTCCTATCCTCCACTTCTCATACAGAATAGCTTCATAATTAGAGTTGTGTCAAATTTAGTGTTGGTAATGTGACATGTCAAGAAGGTGAAAATGACTGTCCATTTGAATCTGATCGGAACCTACTATGTGCTAAGCACTGTGCTAAGTGCTTAATGTCCTTTTGATACAAATACCCCTAGGAGAATTATATTTGAAGTTGTTATCTATTAAGTATACCTTTATGTGAAAGAGAGATCTAAAAGAAAGCATTTATGGGTGATGGGAAAAAGGAGAAAAAGTGTGAGGATAGATAGTAGATGCTTGAAAGTTATGGGGGGTTGGGGAGGAGAGGGGAGAAGAAGAGGAGAAGAGGCATGAAAACTGGAGACACCAATGACAGACTTTGATTAACTCCTAATTTTGTTTGTGGAAATGACCCATAAACATCTACTTCCGTCACCGTCACATGCAGACCTGATTGAAAATTTACAAGTGCTTTCTTTGGAACCAACTCATTGGATAGCTCAGACATCATTTTCCTAATTTTTAAAATGAGGAGGCTAATATTTAGAGAAGACATGTAGCTTCCCCATAGTTATACTACTAAGATGAAGGAAACTAAATGATATTTCAAGTCTTTGTACTGGAAGACTTGGTATCTTCTGTGTAAGATTATAAATCTCACTCTGGAAGGGACCTGACAGGCCCAAAGTCATGGGCACTAGGAAAACAAATTTTATATATATACACATATAATATATACACATACATATATACATACATATATATGTATGTGTATATATATTATATATGTATAGATGTATATATAGATGTAGGATTTGAATCTAGATCCTGGGGTGAGAAGCATTTGCCACAATCATAGAGGATGTCTTATGCATAATACAAATGGAAAAGTGATTGATGGTCCTCTAGCCCCCAATGTTCATGGGTAACAATGTGCTAATTGCATTAAGAACCAGTGCTCTTTCATACGACTTTGGAATCACTGATTAACTAGGCCATAATTTTCCCATTCATCAGAACTCCTTTGAAAATTTAGCTTGTCAAACGTTATTGGGCAAACATGCAACGTTCATTATTTGCTTTTGTTCTAAATGTTCTAAAATGCCTCCAGAACTACATAATTTAAAATAAAGTGATAATGAGCCTTTTTTAAAAAAATCAAGAACCATTTATTAAGTCCTTGTTACGTTCAAGGGTCTGTGCTAGGGTTTGTGGGAAAACAAAATAAACAGTCCTGCCCTCAAGGAGTTTATATTACTTCCTTCTGAAATGAAATAACTTAATAAACATGGAAACTATTTTAGAATTCAAAAACCTACCCCATCTTCAATTCTTGTAAGGCCATGTCCAAAACTATATGAAAAAGTATCTATTCTATCACACATATTTTAAACAAATTCCCAATATCCACCTTTAGTATTCAAATTAGGGAGAACTATAACTCCAACAGAACCCTATAAGGAATAATATTGGTGGGGGGGAGGAGAAAGAGAGAAACAGAAAGACAGAGACAAAGATAGAGAGAGAGACAAAGACAGAGAGACAGAGAGAGAGAGAAAGAGAGAGAGAAATGGAGTTTATTATTGCAAATGGACAGAGGGACCAATAACTGACACAAAAGTAAACAGAGGCAGCTGAAAGGTGGAGGTTGGGGAGAGAGAGGGCTAAAGAGATAAGGCAAGCAAAAAAAGTATGCTTTCCTTTCGAATTATAATTTACAATTTATTTTATTAAATAAATAAATTACAAATAAATTGTAATTTATGCTATTGAATCACAAACATTGAACACTTCAATGAGAAAAAGAAGGATACGTCCCTAAAAATTTAGCCATTCATTAAGACGATGCGTTTCCTATCAGGGATTTGGATAGAAAAGGGCAAATCACAGGACATATTACATGTACAAGGAAAAGGGCTGGGCTTATGATTTCATTAGCATAGGGAAGTCCTGGGTGAAGAATCTCCTTCTGCCAATGTATATTTGTATCATCTCCGCAACCTATAGTCCTTGAGAGTTGCCTTGAGTAGCAACTTGGAACTGAAATAGAAATGATCCCTGCAGGCTGCATAGTGACTTAGAAAACTCCAAAGGAACAATATCTACAAGGTATTTTTAAATGTAATTTGTTAAACATTTTCCAATTACAATTTAATTAGGTTAAGTAAGAACTCAAGACTTTGATTCCTCTTGCCTAGATCACTGAGAGGTTTGGTGACTTGTCTGGGGTCACACAGACAGTATGTATAAAATTCAGGTCTTGAATCCAGATCCACCAGGTTCTTCTTTCTATCCACATGTCATGCATAGACATTATGACAGATGTGAAATATCTGAAGATAGTAGATTGTGGCAATGAATGACAAAAGAAAAAAGACAAAAGACAATGTTCTTCATCGTCATCACCATCTGTATGTCCTAAAAAAAAAAAATTATGAGAGAATACTGCTAGAACATTGAGTAGAGTTCTGGGCTTGGATTCAGGAAATCTTGACTTCAAATTGAGCCCCAGGCACACATTAGCTGTGTGACTGTGGGCTATGAACAAACTTCCAGAGTTCTAAGCACCTGTCAAAGACTGTTACCTAACTCTCGAAGGAGCTGTGGATCTGCGTTGATGCTAGGATTCCACATGAGAGAGAAGTTCTGTATGCTGATGAAACCACAGGTCTGGACACTTAAGAAACAAACAACAAACAAAACTGTTAAAGCTTAATTCATCACCTGGCATGGTGGTACCTGCCAGTAATCTCTGCTATCAGGAAGGTTGAAGCTGGTGGGTCTCTTGAGCTCAGCACTTCTGAGCTGCTTTGGGCTAATACTGATCAGGTATCCACACTAAGTTTGGCATAAATACGGTGAACTCCCAGGATAAAGGTGCCACCGGGTTGCCTAAGAAGGCACAAACAAGCCCAAGTCAGAAATGGAGCAAAGCTTCCTTGCTGACTGGAAGAAGAATTGAGCCCATTAGTAGCCCCTGCACTTCCAGCCTGGTTCCAATGGGGAGAACTAGTCTTTAAAACAAAACAGAATTTCATTCGTTATTAGATGGATTAGTTTATACAAGACAAATTACATCTATGGAGGCATAATAACTACATTCAGAAATGGTTTCGTGTAAAATGGGTCAATTATATAACACATGTCCCAAGACTCTGTCTTTCTATAACAGTATTACAAAGCATTATCTCACGTGACTCACTCTCATGTATACTATGTAGCAGATTACTCACTGATCTTCAAGTTTACACACTTCTATGCCTTCACATTTACTATTTTCTCTACCTGAGATACATTTTTTTTTTTGGTGAGGCATTTGGGGTTAAGTGACTTGCCCAAGGTCACACAACTAGTAAGTAAGTAAATGTGTCTGAGACTGGATTTGAACTCAGGTCCTCCTGAATCCAGGGCCAGTGCTCTATCTGTTGCGTCACCTAGTTGCCCCTACCTGAGATATATTTCCTCCAGTATTCATATGAAATACTATTCCCTTATTGGTTCTTTTCTAATGTATCATCATGGTAAAGAGGTATCTTGACTTCCCAAAATTTACACCAGCAGAGCATAAGCTCTGACAGAATCTACCAAATTAGAAAAATTATGATTCTTGATTCTGGTGACACATGATATCTCTTTTCTAAGAACTAGTATACGTAAGTGTATACAACCTTATCACCGTAAGACCAGCTTGGTGGGTAACATAAAGCCATCATACTCTGAAACTGATACAAATTAAAGGTCATAGGTTTTTTTGCACCCTTCCCACTTCCACAGTGAATGTGACAAAGCAGTGGGGAAGGTGTCAGAGGCTATTAAAATGCACCCTCTTCTTAGACCATATACAAATGCTTATTTAACTATTGATCTATTCAATGTCTTTGTCCAATGACCAATGAGTATGATATGCTACTCAAAGTAATGGATCCCTTTCCTATTTCTCACAGGAAATTAAGCCACAAGAAGTAAGAAATTTATAGCCAAGAAAGAAGAATCACAGGTTCTCTATTGTGATATGAATCAAGCAATTTTTATAGTTAAATTATGTACTCTGTGTTTATAGGAAATGCTATTTCATGGAACTCTTTGTCATTCATCTTATAGTGCTTACATTTATGATAAGCAAACAAATCATTAGGAAAAATAATTTTAGGTTGTGCACCAAAAACTATAGTAGAGAAAGCAAAGAATATCTATGAAGACTTAAGATCATCCAAATAAAGTCAATATGTATCTTGAGTATTATAGAGGAAAGAGAGTTGAATTTGGAGTCAGAGAACCTGGGTTGACATCCTGGCTCTGCTACTTACTACCTGTATGACCTTGAGCAAATCATCTAATCTCTCTAGACTTCAGTCCTTCATATATAAAATGAGACGGTCGGACAAAATGACCTCTATTGTTCCTGTTAGTTATATCTATAAACCTATGATCATATAAAGGTGGGTATATATGGATAAAAAATGTTGGAAAATATTATTTATGATCAAGAAATGAGAATTCAAAAGCTGGTCTATTACTTAAAAGCCTCATTCTTGTAAACCATGATGTTTTTAGTCAAAATGGGAGTTGGAAGGTGGTACATATGGTGAGCACTAAACCACATCTCAAAAAATGAAGATGACTTTTTTTTATCAGATAGGAAGTTGTTGGTTACCAAGACAGAATTTATTTCTAAATTAGATGTGAAGTCAGACAATTAACAACCTAGAGTTGGTCAAAACTAATAATTTCAAGAAGAAACAAATATGAGAATAAGGATCTATGTGCAATTAGCAGAGGGTCTGTTTTAAATAGATGAAAAAATGCAAAGAAAATGGTAAATAGACAAATCTAAAGACATTGACTCTATTACCATATCTTAGAGAAATTTCACTATTGCACACCAATTACTTCAGGGAGGAGGCTGACTCGAGAAACCACCTCAGTCAGTAAACACTTGAGTTTCTTGTAAAGAGGAAATAACAACCCAGGCAACAGCAGTTGAGAGTCTAATTTCATTCTGAAACCATTATTGAAGAAAGTCTTAACATATGTTAACATCATATAAAATTCCTCGATAAATGCAACATTGTTAGAAAAAAAAAAGGAAGACATTTGCTTGCCATAGGTGTTTGCCATAGTCATGAAGGATATTCTATGCATAATATAAATGGAAAACAGATTTCTTATAGAAAATGAGATATTCCAGATTCTCCTGTGTGTGGAAGATATTGTATTGATTGCATTGAGTTCCAGAACTTCATGGGATCTCTGCAATCAAAGTAATGGTTACTTAGAATCAATCAGGTAATCAACATTTATTAAGTACCTATTATGTACCAGGTACTGTGCTGAGTGCTGGGGATATCAAAAGAAGATGAAAAAATTGTCCCTGCCTTCAAGAAGCTTACAATTTAATGGGGGAGAAAACAAGCAAACAAATATATACAAAACTAGCTATATACTGGATTAACAGGGATCAGGCCCTGAACTAAGAGGTGTTGGGGAAAGTTTCCTGTGGAAGGTGGGATTTTATTTGGGACTTAAAGGAAGCTAAGAAGGTCAGTAGTTGGAGCAAAGGATATAAACATGAGTGACAACCCCCCTCAAAATGCCCAGACTTGAGAGATAAAGTGTTCATGGAATGGCCAGAGGCCCATGTCACTGGATCAAAGAGTATGTGGTGGGGAGTAAAGTGTAAGAAGTCTGGAAAAGGTGAGGGTGAATAGGTTATGAAGGCCTTTGAATGCCAAGGATAGCACTTTGTATTTGATCCTAGAGGCATTAGGAAATCACTGGAGTTTATTGCATGGGGTGGGGGTGGAGGTTGACCTGTACTTTAGGAAAATTGCTTTAGTGGCTGACTGGAAGACAGATCAGAGTACAGAGAGACTTGAGGCAGGCAGACCCATTAGCAGGCTACTACAATAGTTCAGGGGTGAAATGATGAGGGTCTGTACCAGAGTGGTGGCAATGTCAGGGGAGGGAATGGGGTGTATTTGAGAATGCTACAAAGGTGAAATCAACAGGCCTTGGCAACAGATTGGATATGGTAGGTGATAGATAGCAGGGTATCTGAGATGACACCTAGGTTGTAAACCTGAGGGACTGGGAGGATGCTGTTGCCCTCCATAGTAAGAGAGAAGGTAGGAGTGGGAAAGGATTTGGGGAAAATAATGAATTCCATTTTACACATATTGAGTTTAAGATATCTACCAGACATCCAGTTTGGGATGACAGTTTATACACAGATGTAAATTATAGACTTTCTGGAACCTAATGGGTTAACTTTGAGAGAAACTGTGGCTGAAATAGCTAATATTCAGCTAACCTGGTGATGAGCCTTTCCAAACATAACTTAGATGTTCCTCAGATGACAGAAAGCCCAATTGATCATCACAATTTCCATATTTGAAATCTTTGCAGCTTGGTAGATCCTACCAAAGCATATGGTCCACTGAGTGGTTTTGAGTAACCCGGTATCAACTCCAAGTCATAATAAGGCATGGAATCAGCCTGCAGAAGAAGAAAAGACTTTCCTAAATGTGTTAGAAAGTAGAATAGATTCCACTCCTGTGAATACTAGTTTGATAGGGAAGTGTATCAGAGCTTATTAAGACAGAGTTAAACAGAAATGGTCCTTAGCATCAAGGAGCACAGGAGGTCTAAAGAACCTATAGGCTTTGAAGGTCACATCCTTTTTCTTGGAATTAAGCCTCATTTAGATATATAATAGGGCTGCAATGTGAACAGTAACAGATAAGGTACCAGGCCAAGAACAGATGCTATTACTCTGCCTAGCATAATGCCATGCCAAAGAGGGTCTTAATGAATATTTGATGATGACAGTGTGATGATGAGCACTAAGTATATTCCTAATACATAGTAATATTACCCTAGACTCAATTCCAAACTAGTGTATGTATCATCTCCTCTATTTCAGGGAATCAATCAATCTGGGGTATTGATAGACCAGAATTTATTTATATAAAAATTCCAGTTTTAACTGATCATGTTCTCAACTCACAAACTATACAGTGTTAGGTAGAACTAGGTAGAATTTAGAAGGAGGAAGATTTTAGCCCAATAAAAGGAAGAACCTTCTATCTTAAGCTTTCCAAAAAGAATATCTATGGTCACTTAAGAACTTCTTGCCAGAGGAATTCAGAGATCAAATGTCCGTCAAGTATACTAGAGAAAGACATTGTGTTGGAGGATGAGTTAACTGGCTCTTCCAACTCTTAGGTTAGTACCCTTGTCCTGGGAAGCTGATCTGAGGAGCAGCCAATAGGTAGTGATCAGTCCAGAACCCGAAGTCCTGTTTCTTCCTTGCCCAACTTCACTGCTGCCCTTCAGAAACTGTTAAAGCAACTACGTAAGGGAAACTCTTCACTCTTTGACCACAGCTGGAGAAAGTGAGGATGGGGATGAATCAGTGGTTGGCACACAAGTTTAATTGGTCAGGCACCATTATGCTGAAGTGATAGGGGCTAACGGCTTTTGCTGATTTCTCTCTTTATCTGTCCTTCAGTTTTGTCCTGGTATGATAGCTCTGAGGTAACCTGTCTCCTCACTTAAGGGAACTAGTCTCCCCAGTGCTCCAATTTACCCCGCCTTAGATTCCTAAGGAACAGTTTTATTTTTGATTTGTCTAAGGGTCTTCCTCAGTAAAGAAAAAGGACATTTTTAAAAGGCACTGAGAGTATCAACATGAACTGGGTAGATGATAGGATAGAATATATAAAAAGGGAATACTAAATAATAAAGATCATGGAATGATTAAAATGAATTGAAAGGCTAGTACAGAAGCCTTTTGGGGACATTTGCAACAGGAATGTTCATTAGCTATTTTGCATTGTGCTTCCACTGAGGATAGTCTGATCAATATCAAGTGGACTCTTTTCTTGCCAATGACCTCTCTATGAGAACATCTCTCTCTCTCTCTCTCTCTCTCTCTCTCTCTCTCTCTCTCTCTCTCTCTCTTTCTCTGGCTGTCTGTCTCTCTCTCTGTCTCTCTCTGTCTCTCTGTCTCTCTTCTCTCTCTCTCTGTCTCTCTCTCTCTCTCTGTCTCTCTCTCACCTACATATCTTAATATTCAGGTGTTCAGGAATAGGACAAGTGCCCTGTGCATTTTGAGATATCAGAAGGCTCTATACCAATAGACTCTAGTGGTAGTCCCCATCCTAGACACAGGTTTGTCTAGGAAGCCATGTGCTCCTGGGAAAAGGAAGGCAAAAAAGTAGGTTAGAGCCAGGTTTTGGAGAGTGTTAATTACCAAAGGAGTTTTTATTTAATCCCAGAAGCAACAGGAAGTCACTGGAGTTGTAGAGAAGTTATGTGGTCAGATTTGTGTTCACTTTTACTTTACTTTGTTAAACTTTACATTTTAATGTGTTTACATGACTTTTACAGCAGTATATAGGATGGACTAGAATGGTGGTAAGAAATTTGAGACAGGGAGCCCAATTAGGAAGCTGTTACAACAATCTAGACGAGTACTACTGAGAAACCCATGGGATCTGATGAGATTACTGAGTGAGAGTATAGACGGACAAGAGAAGAGGATCAAGGGCAGAACCTTGGGGAACACCCACAATTGGATATATATTAAGGATGTTGATCTAGGAAAGGAGAATGAAGAATGACCAGATAGGGAGGAGAAGAATAGGGTGACATTTGTATCATGAAAACCCAGAGAGTAAAGAATATCCAGGAGATAATGATTCACCCTGTCAAATGCAGCTGATAGACTGTTAAAGATGATGTAAGACCAGATTTGGCAATTAAGAGGTTACTGGTGACTTTACAAAGAGCAGTTTCACTTGACTAATGAAGTCGGAATATGAATGGCAAAGCGTTAAGCAGTGAGTGAAAATAGAGGCTGTGGAGAGAGAAATTGTAGACAACTTTTTCAAGGAATTTGGCGAGAAAGGAAGGCAAGCCATGGAGGGGATGTTAGGGTCTATTAGAAGGGTTTTTAAGGATGAGAGAGACTGACATTTAAAGGCGACAATGAAGGAATCAGTAGATTGGGAGAGGCTGAAGCTTTAAGGCAACAGACCTTGCAGAATATAGTGCAAAAATACATTAAATTCAGGGGCAACTAGGTGGCTATATATACATATATATATATATATATATATATATAATTCAACAGGAAAGTATATTAGGACAGGGAGAAGAGAAAGTGGGATTTAAGAGAGAGGAGAGAGTTGAGAAGAGAAGAGTCACAAGCAAAATAACTCCAACTGTGGATTCCAGATCTTAAAGGGGGAATGAAAAGGGAGAAAGAAAGTGTAAAATGGTAAATGAATGCAATGAATGCTATGGCACTGTGAGAAATGATGAAAGCAACAGATTCAGAGAAATTTGGGAAGACTTCCATGAATTGATACAGACTGAAGTGAGCAGAACCAGGAGACCAAGTCATAAAACTACTTCAGTAATATAAAGGAGAAGAACTTTGAAAGATTTAAGAACTCAAATCAATTCAATGACTAATCATGACTTCAGAAGAATGATGATGAAGCAATCTTCCCACCTCTTCACAGAGAGGTGATAGACTAGAGGTGTAGAATGAGACATATATTTTCACATAGACAATGTGTGAATTTATTTTGCATGACTAAATTTGTTTGTTTTAAAAGAGGACTTCTGAGAAGGGGAGCTGTTGAGGGGAAGTCATTGGGTAGTGACACTGTTGCAAAAAATTTTAAAAAGAAAAGAATATCAATAAAACATAAAAATACAAAAAAAAGGAACAGACAGTTAAGGAGGAAACACGGACAGGCAGGGCAGTTTTGTTACTATTGTGTTAGAATTAATATGCATTTAAAAATAATATAATGGAAGTCCCCAGTTTCATATGTAATCTTCTTTTATATTTTTTGTAAATGGTGATATTCAAGTTTGTTAAGTTCATAACAAAAAAAAATTACAATTGCCTGGAGTACTGAGAGATACTGTTAGTCCAAGACTTTAAAGAGGAGACAAATTAGTAACACAAAATATAAGCATATATATGTGTATTATGTATACTACGTGAATTACATATATACACACATTATAAACAAACCATATTTACACACATACAAATATGTACATATATATTAAGAGATCCAAAAGTATACTCTCTCTCTTTACACACAGATACACACAGACAGGTTATGGCTGTGATTTCATTAGTGTAAGGAACTATCGGTCTGCAAACTCCTTTCATCAGTACAGATCAGCATTTTATAACATAAGAAAAGGTATCAAAGAATAAAATATGATCGAGAAATCAGTTCGGTCTCCTCACTAGTGGTTCTTTGTGGAAAGAATGAGTTTTGACTTTTCAAGGAATTTGTAAAGTTTAGGTGACCCAATACACCCTTGAACTCAGGCTATTATTACCTTGTTTATCTTTAAGTACAACCTACTATACCCAAAGGAGAAAAATAAAGCAGACATAAGTAATTTTTACCCTGAATGCATTTTCCATTTTGTATGTTATATGCTCTGATAGATCACACAGGTAGGCAGCACAAAATGAAATGGAAACATTTTTGATGACAAATTAACCCACTCCATTTCTCTATTATCAAATAATTGCCATTTCACTTCTTCCATGGGTAGCCCTCTTAATAATTTCTGTCTTCAAAGGAAAACAAGAGGGAGTGGGGGGACAAGCAACTCATTCGCAGAGGGTTAAATACAAGGAAAATAGAAACAGCCCCCAAAGCTCTGTCTCTGCTTATGCTACTGCAGTAAGCACTTTCCTCAGGTCACTGCTGATGTTTAAATAAAATAATCAAAAGACTCTGCGGATCTCCTTTCATTCTATCTTTCTTTCATGAGATAGTTCTTCCTTTGGAATCTCATTAAATCACATGAACAGCTGCACCAAGTTGTTATGGCAACTAGAATTTTAAAAGTAAATTAATTTTGCTACAAGGTGTTATTAAGACCAGGTAAGGATGGCCTTGAATAATAATGGCTCTGTATTGTTGAGCCAGAATACTAGAGCTCTAATTTAGTTGAACAAGTGTTACTTCTTGAAATGAAACATCCTTGATTTATCACTCTGTGTCAACAATTCTTATAGGAAATCTCATCCATAAATTGTGTTGATTTTAGCATAAATTCTCATATTCAATTTTAATCCCCTATAAAATCACAGAATAGAGGAATTATATTGCCCATTACTTCATTAGTTCCTAATGCACTTGAATAACAAAGGCAATTATAATTTTATGATTCCCTAATTCTTTAAAATGAGTAGGACTACTTTCCTAAATTAAATGGCAATTTATCCATAACAAAGACATAGGTTTACATGTTGTTTACACTTGAGCCCCACAACAGAGAAAGCTATCCCGCAGATGTTGTGAATTCCAGCAGCAGTTGCAATCGAAATGTTTGCCAAATAAGCAATTGGACATTGGAACTTTTACACAGTTCTGTGTCCCCTGATGTCCCTGAGGCCTGAAATGCTGTCCCTTTCTCCTTACTACTGCCTCTAGGAATACCTAGCTACCTTCAAGACTCAGCTTTCATACCACTTCCTACAAGATGCCCATACATAAACTTTTGTGAGATATAATCTGGGGAACCAGTCTCTCAATGAGTGAAGCTCTCCTATGGCCCCCAAGCATTGTGGGAACATCAGGGTGATATGGAGATTTCCATTTCACATGTATTATCTCATTTTATCTTCTTAGCAATCCACGGGTATTGTTATTCTCATTTTATGGATGAGGAAATGGAAACTCATGGAGATTAAATGTTTTGCTCAAGACCACAAAGATAGTAAATATCAAGAGCAGGATTTGAAACCATGTCTTTCTTGTCTCCATCTGGTACTGTAACTACTCTGCTGTGTCCTTCCAGACCATAATATCTCAATCATGTCTTCTCAACCTACGGGACTCTCATCTGTGTTTAAAGGAGCTAGACCAGATAATTCTAAAAGCTCTGCTTCCACCAATAACTCCTCATAGAGGCTTCACCCAATGCATTAGGGACTTCCCTCTAAGTCAGGAGTTCTTGAGATCTGGGGTCCATGTGTTTTTTTAAACATATTTTTGATAATTCTATTTCACTATCATCTTTTTATTTCTATGTATTTTATTTTGCCCGTTTTAAAACATTATTCTGAGAAGGGGTCCATGGGTTTCAGATGGCCAGAGTTTATACAACATTACACACAAAAAAGGTGAGGAACCCCTGCTCTAGGTTTTATAACACGAGGCATGCTAGGTGGCACAAAGGATCATTGCAATGGTTCCGGCACTGGGCTGGGAGTCATGGAGACCTGAGTTCACATCCAAGCTCAGATACCTTTTGGTTAAATGATACTGGGCATGTCATTTAATCTCTGTTTGCCTAAATCTCTTCATCAGTAAGATGGAGATAGTAATAGCATCTACCTCCTAGGGTTATTATAGAGATCAAATAAGATAATGTTTGGAAAGCCCTTGGCCAGTGCCTGGCATATAGTAGCACTATATAAATGTTAACTATTATTATTATTATTATAACATTCAATGCACAGCTGCTTAGGCCTTTGGGCTGCCTATCTATTATCTTTTACTTTCTCCTTTTCTAAACTCACAGTATATTTCCTGGATGATACCTTTTGTGCTATTTCTAAGAAAGTTATTTTTGTTAATATGCTACAGTATTTTCTTTCTTCCACATAGGAAAAATTAAGTGGAATCAATCAATAAATATTTGTGGAGCACATTTGTACATGTGAGACAACTGTACTAAATTGAATAGCATACTAAGAAGCATGGGGACTTCAGAGCCTATAATGAAGTTTGGTTCATTACCTTTCATTATCTCTTTGTGGGACTGCTGCAATTGTCTCTCTCATCTCCTTGCCTTGGTTTCTCCTTCAAATACAGCACACAGCACAGTGATTGTAGATGCTTACTATTTATTGAATTGAATCCATCCTATCCTAGCTTTGTAAAGTGGAATCCTCTATGAAGGCTTCCTCTCCCACCCCAAACAGGTATTTTCTCTCCCACCTTTGAAACCTCAGATCATTTTGTTAGTACTTCTCAATCATTTGTCATACAAAATTTGCAGGAATGAACTTTTTTATCTATATGTCTTTTCTCTCTAGCTAATTTGTGAGCTTTCTGAGGGCAGAACTTACTAGTGGTGTGATCCTGAACAAGTCACTTAACCTACCTCATCTATAAATTGAGATTAGTGATAGTACCCATCTCTCAGAGTGGTTGAGAGGTGCAAATGAGATAATAATTGTAAAGTGCCTGGTACATTGTAAGTTCTATAGAAACGTTAACTATTATTATTATTATTATTATTACTCAAAAAAATACATGTTGAGTCAAATGAACGGATATGTCAAAAAATATTGTAGTTAAGTAGGAAGTACCTCAAATGAGTGTAACTCAGTAATAGCTACAGGAAAAAGTCCACAAGAGGGAATGGTTATTTCAAAGGCCTCTTGGTCCACCTCCAGTCTTTTTAGCTATGTTCCTATGTTCTGTTCAATTAAATAAAAACAAAACACAACCACTAGGTTCATTCTCAAAAGCAATGATACCTTTAAGACAGTCAGTAATTTGCTGGGTTCTCACTAGTCTTTTGAAGAGCAGATAAATCACATCATATCTTCCACTTAACCTCAGGCCCTTCCCTTCTGTAGCCAGTCATTAGCCCATAAATAGAAGTGTTGTAAGACTCTTTCTAACCCTCCCTTTTGCTCTGCCCATCAAAGGAACTTGTTGCCATTACCACATCTTGCGCTGTAATTCTTTTAAATCGCTGCTTAGAGGAGGCATTATATGGCCTGTAATGAGAAGTGTAAAATGCATTGTTCTTATTATTGCAATTTGAATAACAAATATGGTGCTGGCTCCAGTAAGAAACAACAAAACACCCCAGACAATAAAAATAATTGTTAACCCATTTTACTAGCAAGCAGCAGCCAAATTATATTTTTATAGATTACAGTGCCAGGCTAGGTAAATGTGCTCACATGTTATTTGTTAACAAGGTCACTAGTATAATTTGAATATTTTCAGCAGCTGTTGCTCTCACACCTAAAGAGGGAAACAGCTCCAGCTATGTAGGGCAAGCTAATGTGAATGCTAATAAGTCTGACAGATTTTTTTTTTATTAGAAGCAGGTAAAACCACAATTCATAAGGCCCCAACATTTCAGAAACCAAAGAAGAAAAGTGATCTGGGCTGAGGAATTCAACACTGCTAACATTGTTTGAATATTTGACATAGTTCTTGACCCATGCTTGGCAATATTTGAAAGCTATAAATAGAGGAACAGGGAGAAAGGAGATTACCAAGAAAGCATATGATTCCATGGAAATGAATTGCATTTCTGGAAGGAAGAAATGAATTAGAATACATTAAAAACATGCTTTGTTCCCTCTCTTTAATAGAACTATTGTATAGAGGGCAACCCAAGAGTAATGCCTTCTTCTATATGTCAAAGTTAAGTTAAAGTTCTAGCATTTTTACAACGATGTAAATAAGGCCACTAATCGAATCAAGCAGAGAACATTACAATTTAATGACAAAGGAGACAGTGCTGTGTCTATTAAAATATTACAAGGTCCTCTCTGTGGCTTTCCTCTTTTTAATAGGGGTGAAGCAAACTGTCTTTATCTTTTAGAAATGTTAAGCCTCTTTCCCATCCAGTATGCGCTGTGCTCAGTAGGTACAGGCACACTTAGTATAGTTTACAAGATGGGATATTAGTGTCAAAGAGCCAGATTCCATTGTGCAATAGGGAATAGGAAAAACATGTTTTCTACAGTGGAAACAGTAAATGTGAAAGGACCAGAGTTGCTGTCCAAAGGTCAATGTGCTTTCATTAAGAGACTTAAAAAAATTTCCTGAGCCACTATTGTTTGGCAAAAATTTCAAAAAGTTCTTACTAGTACACAGTTTAAATTGTCCACCACTCCTGCTTGGGTAGCCCACCTAATCTATAAGAATCCTTAGGCCCAAACTGTCATTCTCACAGATGAGTCTTGGGTCCCAGAGCAAGGCTTCATCTCCCTTCTTCTCAGGATTCTAAGGGTAACCCTGAAGAATCAGGGAGATTCTCTAAAGCCATGGGCTTGAGCCCCTACAACTAACTATTTTTCCCTCCAACTTATCATTTGAAAATCAATTAGGTCAACCAGCCCTAAGGAATTTTTAGAAAGAGGTATTTACAAAGGTAGTATACTCAGAATAGCTGGTATAAAAACAACCCCCCAAAAGTCTATGACACCTTCTCTCACAAGTACATACAAAGTTCAGGGGAAAGTAGGCTCAAACTTCAAGAGTACATATAGCAAAGGGGTAACACATAGTTTCTGGTTGCTAACTTTTTTTCTCCTTTTTATTGGAGAAGTTCCCCTTAGGCATGGTGTAGGGTTTTGGCTGCATTCCTTATAGTCAGTAATCTATATCCAGGCTTTCCGTAGTTTCCCATATAGACACAGCCATGGGCTGATCTGGGATGCTGCTTGGACACTGATTGGAAAATTGGAAATCCAACATCCTCTGACTCCTTTGTCATTTGCAATGTCTTCCTCTGGTAAGGGGAAGAGTGTGAGTATAGGGGAGGGGAAGGAGATGTAGTGGAGGCCTCTCCTTCCTACCCCCAGCAGTCCTTCCTCAGGGGGTTTACAGGAACACCCTGCTTATTCCAAACTTCTTGAATACCTCTGATACTAAACTGTTGTTCAGTCATTTTTCAGTTGTGTCCAACTTCATGACTCCATTCAGGGTTTTCGTAGCAAAGATACTAGAGTATTTTGCCATTTCCATCTCCAGCTCATTTTACTGATGAGGAAACTGAGGCAAACAGAATTAAATGATTTGCCCAGGGTCACCTAGCTGGTAAATGTCTGAGGTCAGTTTTGAACTCAAGAAGATGAGTCTTTCAGACTCCAGGACTGTTGCTCTCTTCACCTTGCCACTCACCTGCCCCATATTAAATTAACTTGATAATTCATGATTGACCCAACAGTGTGACTAAGTTTCTTTGGCCTATCCAAACACAATTCCTAAACTACATTAGTCAAGTCCAAAGATTTTTCAGTTTAAAACTTGTGCTTGAGAGTGACTGTTTGGCCACCACACCTTTACCTATTGCAAGTCTTCCCTCCTTCAAGAATCTGTTCATGCACTAACTCCTCCTTTAAGCCGGAAGAGCACCATCCCCATCTCAGACATTAGTGATAGCCCTCACCCTACTCTCCTTTGTCTTTTCATCTTTTTTTTTGGTACAGACTACTGACTTATTATTTCATCATTAAGGTGAACTCTACAACTTAATGATTTATAATCTTATAGTCAATAATTCATACTCTGAGAAATTTGACTTGGACATTGAGATGATTAAATTACCTTGTTCATATTCGTACAACTAGTACTGATTATAGAAGGGACACAAACCTAGGTTTTCTTGACTCCAAAGTTGGCTGTCCATCTACTATATCATGCTGCCTCTCAAATATCTCATATCTCTCCTGCTAATTTGAACTTATAATGTTGTAATTTATGTCATAGTTTTTTTTGTTCACTTGTCACTTACAAGAGTAGGCTCTTTGGAAACTTGTGCCTTACTTCATCTTGATGTTTTGATCAAGTCTTCTTAGAATATAGTAACTATATGAGTAACAACAACTCACATTTGTATAGTATTTTAAGGTTTTCCTCTCATATAGCAGGCATTTAATAAATGCTTATTGATTATTTGCATTATGTGTATTTATACATTATGTCATTTGTAGGTACTTAATAAATGTTTACTGAATTTTACTGAATGGAATTCACCCATCTATTGAACAAAGATATATTAAGCACCTACTATGTGAGAAGCACTATGAATCTGCTGAGAGAGATGAAAGGATAAGAAAATCCCTGTCCTCAAGATCTAAAATGCTTACTTTTTTCAAGAGGAGAAGGTAAACAATGAATGAACTTAGACCGGAATGTTTCAACTTCTTCAACATTAATGTTAAATTCTAGCACAGGTGAAATGAAACTAAGGTGCAAATAGTTCTCAATTCAACCCTATTTCAATTAGCAAAGGAGGGAAAAATTAAGAAAAAATAATAATTTGTTTGCATTGGCTAAGGTTGCAACCCTTGGGATATAATGCACCCTGAAAACAGATAAAACTTTTTTCATAGTATCTTATATAGAAATAACCACATTTTATGTGCCCATTTTTCATTCCAATGATTCTAGGACCCACGGAAATTTGGTACTTTTTCGATGACTTAGTTGACAATCTTTATGACTTGTTGTGATCTTTAACATTCCTGACCTAGGAATACACCTACCCTTTAGTCATAAACTTCTGTACTTCTCTGAATTTAATTAGGTGAATCTTCTCATGGTGGCTATGCAATCCATCATTTATCCTGTACTCAAAGCCTTTCCACTTGATAGGGCCTACCAGAGCTTATTTTCCTACTCCGTAGCCTTCAAGAACCCAGGATCACCCCCTTCAACCACAATGATGTGTTGAAATTTTGGACAAGAGAACAGTTTACACATGTGGGAAAGCGGGTAGTCTTTGAAATAAGCTGCAACCAAACTGATCAGAGTTAGCATTATAAAGTACTTATGGGGAAAATTTTTTCCTAATGATAAAATTAGAAAAATAATCTAGAATCATTGTCATCATTATTAATGATTGAGACATTAGGGGACAATTTGGTGAACTACATACTTCAGAGGGATGAATAGTCCCCCAGTAGACTGAAAAAGTTAACACAGCTCCCTGGGAACAAGTAGTTTATGAGCAAGGAGAATCCAGCCAACAATTAAAAGTAATAATAATGGTTATATGTTCAGCCATGTAATTTCAGCTTCAAAAGTAGATTTCCCACAGGTATTTTAATTATAATCATAATTAAGTGAAATTTCAAGTTAGTTTAAAAAATCTTATTAGAAGTGATATTTTTACTATGTTTTTAAAAAATGTATCCTGTGGTTTTCTCACATAATATATTTTCCCTTTAGAGGCAAAATGGAGGGTTTTGGTGTTTGCTGTTTGCTTTTTTTTTTTTTTTGGTCAGTTGGGGAGATGAATTAAATGAACATGGAGGAATTCCCTGACAATTTAATTTGATTTGACATTTGATAAAGAATAATAGAGCATCATAACGGACAGAGTTCTGACCTTGGAGTCAAGAAGACTTGGGGTCAACTCCTTAGCCTAATATCAGCTATGGAATTATAGACAAGTCTGTTAACCCCTTGAAGACTCCCAACTTAACTGTTAAGGTATGGAAAGACAATTACTCAAACTGGTCAGGGGAATTCAATTAAATCACAAGTCCTTGATGTATTATAGTATATTTCCTCTAGAAAGATTTAAATACAGTGGTTTGTAGGCAAAACTGGAAAGACAAGTAGATGTAAAATGGGACAAGTCTGCTAATGTTTTGACAGAAATTCATTCTTATTGCAAATGACAATGAAATTGCCCCATTTAGACACTAACAAGTCAAAACACATTGAGCTATATGTCCACTCAAGAAAGTGAAGTATACAAAAGTCATTGATCAAGCAAATAATGAAATTCATGCTACAGTTGGCACAATTTTAAAGACATTAAGGTATTTGTTTTCAAGATATTTCAAAGAGAAGATTCCAAATGAATAGAAAAGATGACAGATGGCATTAATATTAAAGAAGTACAACCAAAAAGATATCCAGATGCTTATTTTCTCAACTTCATAAAATCATTATGAGAATGGTCAACACAAATGTTAAGTGTCATTGATACATGCATAGATACTGTATTATATATATATATATACACACACATAGATGTGGGTGTATATGTACCGAGAGAGAGAGAGAGAGAGAGAGAAAGAGAGAGAGAGATAACCTTCTCCAAAGCTCTTGCTATAGTAAGAATTTACACAACTGAGTAACACAATCAAGAGATCTGGACAATAGAAACTTTCATTGTAGTTGTTTGTTGAGTATTTGACTCAGTGGAACTGATCAGATAAAGGTCTAATTCCACAGAATTCAGTAAGTGATTTAATTTTGTGCTTACTGCATCTTTAAATTCCAGCACATTCCAATTCTCCATGCATCTGTGATATAAATCAATGTGGTCAAGTGCAAAGAGGACACTAGATAAGGAGATAGAGAACCTGATGTCTAATTCTGGCTCTATCATTTACTCTCTATAACCTAAGTGAAATAATATAATCCCTATGGGCTTTAGTGAATAAATAAGGATTGGATTATATGGCATTAAGGTTCTTTGTAGTTGCAAATTCTATGACCTATGAAGATATACTATAGAATTAGAAGAAAATGTAATTGTCCTGAGCCCCAGAATAAAAACTCTCCAGTTCATAATTCTCTCCTATGGTGCTCTATCTGAACTCCAGTTTTAGTAATTATTAGACTATGCTGTCTGATCTCACTTTTTCCATTGTCAAGACATGGAATTTCTTCATTTACATTAGATATTGCATTCTCCTACCCTTCTCATTAAGAGTGTTTATGGTCAGCTGCTATGAGCTCTTAGGAAAGGTCCTGCAGAAGTGGGAGTGCCAGATGAGCAATAGAGATGAGACAATTGATTTGTCTAATAATTTTTGCTTTTATAAAGGAGCTGTTGAATTCTCAGCCAAACTTCAGGAACAAATTGTGATGGCACATAGCCATCCAACTACCAGGACAAGATATTGCTACATTTCATAGGGTAGGAAGAGGTTGAGAAAAAGAAGAGAGAGAAAAGAGGCATATGTAGGCAAACTTATTTTGCTTTTTCCTGGTACTTCACAAAATACCTTTTTTGTCAGCATGGAAGATAGAATAGTTCTGATCCAAATGAAAGCAATAAAAATATTTTTATTATTCTGTGGGAGATTACTATAATTACCTAAGTAAAGTAATTAATACTTTAGTACTCCGGTGGGTCTATGATCTCATCTGTTTGGATACTCTTTCCAATGGAGCACACAGCAACCTATCTAAACCTTTTTATCCTCAGTGATTTGTCCTTGTCCTCCCATAAATCTTCCATTCAGATCCAGGCAACATTCTGTAGCCCTTCCTCTACCTCATTTAGCATTAAGTGAGAGGATGGAGTATGTGAACTGTCCACCTGTGTGACATGTCAGGCTCATCTCCTTTTCCAGTTCTGCATCTCTGATATCATTTATGCTATTCCTCATGCAGAAATGTTCATTGCTATAAGTTATTTGTACCTAGCATGTACCTCGCCATTGTTCTTCTAATGAATTGCAACCTTAGTTCTTTGGAAACTGTTACATTGCATAACTTGCCATTATTCAACATCACCAGAAGATTATTTTTGTTTAAAAAAAAATGAGCCTGAGTTTCAAGGAGAAGCATGGGGTCATTAAAAGCACTATATAATTTCCCAAAGGCAAATCCAGCCAGTAATACTCCTCTGGTTCATTTGTGGGCTAGACTCACTTCCAGTCTATAGTATCTCCATCTAAGATGTACCTACTGATAGATGAACTCTGAATTGTCTATCCCTTTTCCTGAATGAAAGTCATTTTTCATCCAGTTATGGGGGTTCTTTGCCCTTTGTGAATAGTCTTGAGTGATTATGGATCTGATGTTGGAGGCTCTGCAATATTCTAGGGCTTGATGAAATCAGCATAGTTATCTGCAAACAAGAGTATCTGAATGACCTCCTTATCTATAAAGAAGAATCAATAAGTCATCAAAGTTAGATAAGTGAGATGCCTACAAAGGTAGCAAATGTATTCCAAAAATGCATTACTTAAAGCAAAATATTTTTTAAAAGATCGCCTTTTAAAGAAAAAATCTGTTCAATTCAATAAAAAACATAAAATGCTTAGCCTCCTCTGTACAATGCACTGCATTAGATAGTAAGGAACTCAAAATAAAAATGAAACCTGCCCTCAACCATCTTACATTCTAATGGGAGGAGGGAATATAAGACATGAAAAAGATAGGTATAATAATGTATAATGCAAATATGCATAAATATGATGAAAATACAAGTATTATACAAAGGTAAGTATAACACAATACAAATATAGTTTGCCAATAACAAGATAGTTAGAAATTAGGGCAAAGAAGAGGACAACATGGTATTCTAGGCATATTTGAGATGGGAGAGATTGTTTACTGCTGGGGAAGACTGGGTAAAACTTCAGAGTGAAACTTCAACTGATATTTAGATGGGAAAAAAAAAAAACCTTATGAATTGAAGAGGTAAGGGAATGTATTCCAGGCACAGAGATAGGCTAATAATAATAATACCTACCCTTTATATACCTCTTCAAGGTTTGCAAAGTGCTTTAGGGTAAGTGACTTGCCTAGGATTTTGCAGCCAGTAAGTATCTGAGTCTACTGTTGAACTTATGGTGCTGGACTCCTCAGGCTCAATTCACTGTCTCACGTAGCTGCTTCTTTCTGCCTGTGTGAAAGGCACAGATATAGGGACACAGTATAGCAAGTGTGAGAGATAGCTAACGGTCCCATTTGACTAGAAAACAGGTTTCTTGAAAGGGGAACAATGTGGAAATTAAAATCATTATATTTTCTGTTTTCTTTTAACTCTACTACCCCAGAATGTCACTTAAAACCTACCTCGAGGCAGCTAGGTGGCACAGTGGATAGAACACTGGCCCTGGAGTTGGGAGGACCTGAGTTTAAATCCGGCCTCAGACACTTGACACTTACTAGCTGTGTGTCACTGGGCAAGTCACTTAACCCCATTGCCTAGCGAAAAAAAAAAAAAGAAGAAGAAGAAATAAAACCTACCTCAAACAATACAGGACTAACTTTACTATAGGTAAATATCCTACATTTCATAGGTTAGTAGCCCTCACATCCATGACTCACCTCTGCCTACCAAGAGGTCATACAAACAATGAGATGTTGGAGTGGACAGACTGCTTGATCCAGAATCAGGAAGACCTCTGTTCAAATCCTAGCACTCAGTTTTCTCATTTGCAAAATGGGGATAATAATAGTACTTTGTGATGATTAAAATGAAATAACATTTTCTATTAGACTATAATGTCCTTGAGTGCAGGGACTACTTTTTTACCTTTCTTTTTATCCCCAGCATTTAGTACCAGACCTGACAAATAGTAAGCACTTGATAAATGCTTGTTGAATGAAAATGTCAACAGCTTCAGGATGAGCAGATAATGACACTAATACCTTATGCTTTCTTGTGATTATCACCATTTTACAGATGAGGAAGCCAAGGTTAAGGAGTTAAGTGTTTTGCTCAAGTCACATAACGGATACTGGGACATGAGATTATACCTTTTTTTCTTCAAATCCACTGACTACCTCTTGATAAATTATTGGATGATAAAGATCCACGGTGTTTCTTAGAGGGAAAATAAGAGATCTTCAGATAAATCCCTAACATTCTGAGACCATTTTAATAGAAATCAACTCAAATAGATTGATACAAGGGGAAGGGATAGATCATCAGCCTGACCATTTCTTATGGATTATGTTCAAGTTTCATTGGCTAGATGTGAGTGAAGTGGGAGGAAGGAAGAATAAGATCACCTCCTCACTCCAGAGATTGGTTTCCTGAACTAGCAACAAATCCACGGTAGAGTCTGGAAGAAGTAGAGTTTTCAGCAACAAGAGCTTCCAGTGTGACCTCAAATGCCCTTATCTCATCAGTCCATTGGTGGGGAATCCTGCCACATTCCTTTTCCTTCCCCACTGGGCTATGGTGAACATAATGTTGGGAGAATAGATTGATCTTTCCTCACCTGAAGAGAGGCTAAGTTGCTTGCCTATATTGATAAAAAAAAAAAAGATTTTTTTCTTTTCCCAGCTGTGCCTTACACTCTGCCAACATTTCGGATGGGGAAATAACACCTACAAAAAGGTCTGAGATATCATTAACACAGGAACCATTCATTTTTGCCTTGACTGTGGTGATATCACACTGGCTCTTAGCCCACTATTGGGACAGAGATATGCAACAATTAAAGGTAGAGAGCCTGAACCCCTGTAGAAGGCACATTAAATCAGGGTTAACAACTTAAAATCATACAGGTGATACAGGGAACAAATGATGGATGAAAGTGCAAGCTTAGATGGTCCCTATTTCTAATTTCAGTAAGAGTATAATAAAAAATATCTATCAATCACCAAGCATTTATTAAGCTTCTACTAAGTGTCAGACACTACGCTAAGTGCTAAGGATAGAATGACACAAGTGAAATAATACCAGTCCTCCAGAGCTTCCATTTCAACATGGCAGACAACATGGTCTCATGGTCCTTGAGAGGCAATGTAATACAATGGAAAGAGTAAGGAATCTGATGTTGGAGGACCTGGGTTCAAATTCAATATTTTTTCATTATTAGTTGTATGACTGGGGTCAAGTGATTTGACAACTCTGGGACCAGTTTTCTCATCTGTAAAATGAGGAGGTTGGACTAGATCGTCCTTGATGCGCCTTCCAGTTCTACACTTATGATCTTATATACATCCATAATGTACAGACACAAGGTAACCTTGAATAGAAGAGAGGAAAAGGGGAGGTACAAAGGAAAGCCTTTCTGCAGATTTAAACTGAGGCTGAAGGAAGCCGGAAAAGTAGAGGTGAGATGGAAGAGTGTCCTAGCAATGAGGGACAGAAGGTGAAAAGGCCTGGAGAAAGGAGAGTCCATTTTGTGTGTGAGGAGTAAGGAAGCAATTAGACTGCACTGCATATAAACTGTTCAGACTTAGGCAGCGAATTTATTGTGAAGAACATTAAATACTGAGCAGAAGTATTCATATTTGATCCCAGAGGTAATGGGGAAGAGTATGGAAATCAGCAGTTCTGATTTTAAAATATATTAAGTTCATCATTAGGAGGGAGAAAGCAAAAAGGTTGCAGAGGCATAGGTATTTTTGGAGGGGAGGGATCTGGATCTGGGATTTCATTGTGGTAAACTTCCTTTGTGGACACCCATCCCACCTACGTACATCAGCACCTCTTTGGGCTTGACTTGGGCAATGAGACATTAAATTATTTGCTTAGGCTCCCATAGCTAATATGTCTCAGATACTGAACTTGAACCCAAGTCTTCCTGACTCTAGAAGAAGCTCCCTATCCACTGTGTTTCATTGACATTGAGCCATGGAGAATCTAAAACATTGGCTCAATTCAAACTTGTTTAGCCCTGAAATGCAGTCAGAATCTTGAATTCTCAAGACATTACCTAGCTCTCTCTTCTCCAGCCCCCTCCTAAGTTCACACCAAAGTAAAAAAATTCATAAGTCACAAGTCAAGGAATCCCTTTACAAATGAGTAAGATAGGACTCTAAAGGGGTAGAAAGCAGAGCCACTGCTTGGAGGCCAATGGTACTTTTGTTTTTATTGTAGGTGAAATGTCTGCCTGCTGGAGAAAGATGGGAGTTTGGCAACTTTGATGTGTTTGATGAAAGGCACCCAATGAATGTAAAATATTATTGTACGTTATTACTCACTGAAATACTCTGTGGCAAAGGAAGACTCCTATAGCCACCTGGCTATATAGTCTCTTATTTTGAATAACATGTGTGTCAGCCAAGTAGACATATGCCTTAACAGCTTCTAATTATTTCCACCGTTTGCTTACTTATTTGCATTAAACATGACTTGATTCTTTTGCATATTCTTCCAAAATCCGCATTCCCTTATCCTTTGGAGATTCTTTCTTCAGTTACCACTGCCAGGTCCGTGAGGGTTTCTGCACAAACAAAGAAGCCTTCTGCAAAGCCTCCCTGGAAGCCCTGCGCTCCCTGTTCCGAGTTTCTGCTGATCTTTCTTGGCAGCGGCAAAGTTTCGATTGCTCCATGCCCTGACTTGTTTTCTTATGCTGTGGGTCAGGTTTAATCCAGCTCAACAAGGACTCCCCAGGTGCTTGGCAGGTCTGTGCTTAAGGAACTCCCTTCTTCCAGTGGCAATGAAGTCATCCTCAGATACTTTAGTGGGAACGCTGGTAATTTCAGAAAGAAAGTGCCCCACACAGGGGTACGACTGTGATTATGTCTTCTTGGGTACAGTGGAAACATTCTGTCATTGGAGAGAACAAAGCCATGTTTCTAAGCTGTTTTTTGTTCTTTATAGATGCAATTCAAAGAAAAGGGTTTTTTTTTTAAAGCGATATTTCCCAGTTGGGGCTTTCTTCGTAGTGTTTCCCCACAAAACATACAGTGATTTGGGTTTTGAGGGGGAAGTTCTGACTTATAACCTATTTTCTGAAGCTCCACAAACAACCTAGAGTACTTTGTTTAAAAAAAAAATACTTGGGGGGGGCAGGTAGGTGGTGCAGTGGATAGAGCACCAGCCCTGAAGTCAGGAGGACCTGAGTTCAAATCTGGCCACAGACACATAACACTCACTAGCTGTATGACTCTACGTAAGTCACTTAACCCCAATTGCCTCACCAAAAAAAAAAAAAAATGCTTGTTGAAATCCATTGACTAGAGCAACTATATAATAAATAATGTTGGAATATCAATAATAATAGCTAGCATTTAAAGTTTATGAAGTATTTTACATATATTATGTCATTTGATCCTTACAACAACCCTGGGAGGCATGTGCAATAGTTATCCTCATTTTACAGATGAGGAAACTGAGGTAGAGAGGTTAAGTGCATTGCCCAAGATAAAAAAATAACTGAGCGTCTGAGGCAATATTCAAACTCAGTCTAGTACTCTATTCACTATACATTGAAAATGTGGTAGGAGTACTTGAAAGACTTTGTTTTACTTCTAGGATAAATTAAACTACTCTGTTTGACAGTGAAAGTCCTTCATGAAATCACTCCAAACTTTCTTTTTTGAATTTATTTCTACTTAGTTCTCCCTATGCTCTGAATATTTCAGCTCAATTAGCCTTCTTGCCAAGTTAGTTCTAACATTTCATCTCCCATCTCCATGTCTTTGAATCAATTCTCTCCCATGCCTGATGTGCCATCCCTCCTCACTTCTGCCTCTTGCTACCGTTAGCGCATTTTTATGCCAAGCTCAAGGGCCACCTCTTATACAAAACCTTTCCTGATCCCTTCTACCCTCAAAGAATAATACACCCCCCAAATAAATTACTTTGTTGACATTTACACATTAACGTACATCTTGTCTCCTTCCAGTACAACATATCATGAAGAATATTTGTTTTTGTTTCTCAACAACCTAGCATAGTGTCTGACACATGGTAAGTACTTCATAAATGCTTGTCAAATTGAACCAGGTAAGTCTTAGAATGAAAGAAGGAACAAAAAGATGGATTGTCTGGGTTCTCTGGAACAACAACAAATTGTGTTATTGAGTTGTTTCAGTCATATCTGACTCTTTGTGACCCCTTTTTGGAGTTTTTCTTGGTAGAGACACTGGAGTGGTTTACCATTTCCTTCTCTAGCTGATTTTACAAATTAGGGACTAAGGCAAACAGGGTTAAGTGACTCACCCAGGGTCACACAGCTAATTAAGTGTCTGGGGCCAGATTTGAACTCATGAAGAAGAGTCTTCCTGATTTCAAGCCCAGGGCTTTATCCACTGTGCTACCTAGTGGCCATTCTTTGGAGAACTGTGGGATATTTTTACTTGGTATTTTTTTTTTAACAAAGCCTAGAGGAAATGTATGCAAACAGCTTGTCCAGGAAGGAAACAGTGATTAGATAGATATTCTTAGGGAATTTGCCAAATGCTGTTTCCCATCTCAGGCACATTTCTTCCTGTCTGAGTCATATAACTTTTGAGTAGGATTTCACCAAACAACAGATACACTGAATGATCACCTTTGCCACTGGGTCCTCTAAGGCAATTGTTGTCCTCTCTCTCTCTGCAATGATGATGATGATGTTAGGAGCATGCACTTCCTTTCCTCTTCCTCTGATCTCCTTCTATCATCATACTTATTTTTTCCTCAGTGGCGTGGTATAATGGAAAGAGGAATTGGAGTGGAATAAAAAGACCTTAGACCTAGTCCAGATTCTGTCACTAATTAGTTATATTGTCTTAAGTTGCTTAACTTCTCTGGTCTTCAGTTCCTCAAACTACAAAATGAAGAGTTTAGGCTAAACAATCTGAGGTCTCTTGTCATTAAAAGCTTCTGTGACTATTTATTTCCTTTTCCTTATTTTTTTTCCCCATCTTACTTGCTGATGTGTTCGGCCTGCCAATGACACCAAAAGGACCCATTAACATTGCTTAACTAGGTCCAGTTCCATACCTCACATATAGAAACAATGTGCCATTAATGGACAGCAAGTAGAAGTTGGAGCCAGGAAGACCTAGGTTCAAGTCTTGCTTCTGACCCAAAGAGGTCATGTGGGACCTAGAGCAATTCACTTAATCTCTCAGTGCTCTAGGCAACTCTCTTTAGACTACAACTTTCAGAGAAGGTACTGACCTGCTTTGGTGGTGAGAGTTTCCTCATCTGGGAGTTCCATGTATGAGTGAAATTACAAATCAAGTCCTCACTTCTATATGTACCATTTCCCAATTACTCTACATACTTTTCTAGACTGTTTTGAGGCCTGTTAGGGGTAATACATGTTTTCTATAACCTCTTACCCTTGTTTGTTGATTTTTTTTTGTATTTGTTTTAGAATTGTAGACTTAAAGCGAACAGCATGTATTTGTTCATCTGTATAAAAATAGCAGGTTAAATTGAAAAGATTTACTCTAGGTAACCAAAACCTTGGCCTTCTTGACCAATTGAGAAAGCAAGGCATTCCTATAACTGGAACATAAAGGGTTCAAGAGCTGAGTTATTTTACAACTTCCTTCTTTCCTGAAGAGAGACCAATAATTCACTTCCAACTTTATAACATCATAAATTATCACTCTCCTCGCTTTGAAAGATAAATATCATAACTTGACTCAGCTATCATGTATTCTGTCACTCCATAAATACCAAAAGTAGAGGAAAACATATCATATGTAGGCAAAATAGAAGCCTGAATTATAGCAGAGCTGATTCTCTCACCTGCAGAGACTCATGAAAGTGGGAGGGGCTTAAGAATTCCTTCCGATGGTCTTTTCTTTCTCCCCCTTCTCTCAAACCTAAAGCATACTCCCCAAAGTAATGAAAACCTGATTTACATGAACCCTGTCAAATTACAGCTACCCAGAGAGCTTAAATAATTTTTTAACAAGGTCACTTGGGTAAGTAAATAGCAGAGCCAGGATCCAAAACCTGTTCTTTTGACTCCAAATTTAGTATTATTTCCATTACACCACATTGACTCTAAATGGGGATAAGGGAGGACAGAAATGGCATGTCCAGGTGAAATCTATAGAGACGAGGCTAAGCCCTTTGTAACCACTTCTACTGTCAAACCTTTCACCAGAGCCACTAATATGTAGCTGAAAGGTTACAGAGGTCATTTTCTCCCCTTTTATATCTCCAGCATTTAGTACAGTGCCTGGCACAGAGTAAATGATTAATAAATATTTCTAGAGGCAACTAGGTGATCCAGTGGATAAAGTGCTGACTTGGAGTCAGGAAGCCCCAAGTTCAAATTCTGCCCAAGACACTCCTAATTGTGTTACTGAGATCATCTTTCTCAGCCTCCATTTTCCTCACCAAATGCAGATAATAATAGCAACTATCTCACAGGGTTATTATAAAATTTGTAAAGCACTTAGCACAGTGCCTGGCACATATTGGGCTTATTCCCTCGCATCCTTCCTTTTTACATTTTATTAGTCCTTGAACTAATCTAGGACTTATTTAGGATAAAGTCTCAGATTTGCATGCTCACGCAGGACCATCTAAAACTAGGCTCTTTATATGTTGTTGTCCACGATGGGATTTAGAATCAGGAAATAAAAATTTAAAACCTCCACTTGGTATTAGCTATGTGAAAATGGACAATTACAGCCTCTTTGAGTCTCAATTTCCTCATCTATGAAATAGACATAACAGCATTTGTACTACTTGTCTCACATGGTTGTTGTAAGGAAAGTCCCTTAGGAAACCCTAGAGAACTATATAAAAATGAGTTATTATTATCTTTGTTGTTGTTGAAGGCTTTGCACCTTCATTGAAACAGTTGTAACTACATTCCATTAAAAGTACATGCATTTATGAAAAAACAGCATTCTGAGTGTGCTAAGGGCATAATACCTGGGCACATCTACAAAAATTCTTTCCAAAATTCTTCTTTGACTCCCAATAGAATCCATTTGTATCCCCCACAGCCCCAAGGAGTTTACATAGGCAAAACCAGGTAAGAAGGAGCATGTAGGGTAGAGGTCCTTAACCTTTTTTTTTTTTGGCTCGAATACCTCTTCTCAGAATAATGTTTTTAAATGCAGTAAGTCAAATAATTAAGAATTACAAAGGGAACCAATTAAGTTGAAATCCATTGGATTGGGAGGTTCTTGAAAAGAGGGACTCTTTTTGTATTCTAGCATAATTCCAATCAAATAGTAGGTGCTCTATAAATGTTTATTGATTAATTAAAATCTTTATCAAAATTTAAAAAAAAAAAGCAAATGAGCAAATCCCAGGTAAAGAACCCCTGATGCTAGGGCAAGCCCAATGACAATGAAAATTCATAAAAGTTGAAATCAAAGCATAAAAGGTCTGATTAGCTTTGTCTTGGTGATTGGGATGTAGAGTAATTATGGCCTGACTGTATGGATTTGAGCCTCCCAGTCTGTGTTTTTGGCACTAATTAGAAAAACCACTTCCTTGACTCTCTTGGTTGTCTTCCCTTGTCACTGCCAAGCCTATCTGTTTCACTAAGCATTTAATTAGTGCCTACTATGTGCAAATCACTGTATAGTCACTGGGGATATGATAGAGCCTGAACCTGTGATGTCCTTGGTAGGGGGAACTGCCAGATAAGAACTCCCTCTACCAATGTACTTTCTATACAACATATTATCTTACGCAATTTCTTAGGGCACTGAGAGGTTGTGACTTGTAGGAGCCCAGCCCAGCTCTTCTGGGTTATGAGGTCAGCTCCTAACCCCTGAACCAAGTGCTGAGGACACAAAGATGATAACACAGTCAACAGAAACTGGAGGAGAAATGGAAGGAGCTGAGAAGGAGAACATGGTCCCAATTCACTGGAACCTAGAAATGGTTTTGGTCACCTTGCCATTACTTCTACCACCACCTCATATGCCAGAGACAACGTCACTGGATAACTGCTGCCTTGTTCTTCTCTGCTTCTGTATATCCCCATTCCTCCCACCCATTCTCGTCTCATGAAGTTCTCCCTTCATTTTGCTGGACCCCATTGTCCAGCACCATCCCCTCTCTACTCCTGGTTCTGAAAAGGGTTACTAGATGAACAAGCCTCAGGATCAGCAGGAAGACATTTTCACAATAGTCCTTACCTATGTAACTTTCCTACTGTGTAAGAAAATCCGCAGAGAGTACTTATATCTTGAAAGACATAACAGGAAATCACAGCACTCCTGCATATCCCATGTCCTTTCTACTATCTCAGATGAGGTTAAGGGAAGAGAGTAAATAGACTCAATCCAAATTTTTTATTACTTATTTTTTTCATTTTGCTTACAGAATATTTGGAGTTGCATATTAATTGCAAAGGTAGTGTCTGCCCCAAGGGTTTGAATTAAGTCTAAGTGAAACAGGATACAATTAAAATATAAAATGCACTTAACTAGAATAAGGTTAAATTTCAGAGGTATGATGTTGGGAACCTGTTTTTAAATCCTTGAGTTTTTAACACACATTAAAGAGAAAGTTTTCAGGAAGGATTTTAAAAATAGAAAATGAGAGGATTTGATTGTTTTTATTGTTGCTGTTGTTGTAATGGTGGTGATGGTGGTGATGTATTGTGGCAGTGGTGGTTTTCTGAGTCAAGGGTAAAGTATAGTAAAAGAGACAAAAACCACCTTGGGAAAAGGAAATTAGTGGATTATCTAGATGCCAGCCCTCACAAAACAAAGGGAAGTGTGGGAAATGAAGAAAGATGGGGAGGTACGGCAAATGATATGTAAGAGTGGAGAGGAAAATTGGATTCTGATGGGAGTCAAAGAAGAGTTTTAGAAAGAGTTTAAAAAGGTTAAAAGAAAAGCCCCTCCTTTGTGTTTGAAATTGTGAACAGCTAACAAATGGATGAGAATGGTTCTGTTTAGTGGCAGAGTACAGTGTGTTTTCTCTCCATCACCAGTTTGCATCAGTTGCTTAGAGCTGTAAATGTACTCAATCTTGTATGAGGTTTTTGTCTCCACTAGCTATCATGTGATTTTCCCCCCAAAATACATTTTCCTTCACAGAAAATAACTATTTTATTATCATTGCTCTTGTGTTATTAGCTATGATCAGAATGAATTTCTATTTCTCTGTTTCACATTCTGCCACTATCTTTGGCATAGGCTGCACATGAAGAGAGAAAATGTCTTTGCAAATGCAGTGTGGTAAACCAACAGAACCCTCTATCTCAGTCTTTCTTTGAATGCCTGCATCTGGGAATTCTTTAATGCCTAACTCCAAAATAAAACTTTATAGAATCCTAAATATGTTCCATCCATTTGTGGTCACAATGCAGACAACCATTAAAGATACCTGTCACAATGGAGCCCTCCTCATGATTCAAGGGTTGAGTCCAATTGGACCATCAACTCAAGAGATTACTCAGGACTCTGACTCTAGTCTTAGAGCTTTTGGGCATACTTTGCCAACTGGTTGAATCATCTCGCCCTTTCCATAGCAGGACACATTATGAGATTTGAATATTTCTGTACTTTTCCAGGGAACATGACTCATTACCAGTCCTCAAAGATATAGCACCTCTAAAATAAAGTTTAACCTTATGATCCTGTGATCTTAAGAACCTTAATCTTGACAGGCAATATGATATAGTGGCTAGAAAGCTGGCCTCGGAGTTGGGAAGACCTAGGTTCAACTTCTGCTTCTTTTATGCCCAGCTGGGAAACTGTTCAAATCGCTTAATTTCTCGGTGACCAAGGCAACTCGTTAGGACTAGCTTAGTTCTAGATTTGAATAGGTGGAGGGACTTTTGATACTGCCCATGAATCCCCTGATGAAATTATAGGTCTGGAAGGAAAATAAACAAAGAAAACAAAAAGAATAGTGTGTTTCTTTCAAGAGATTTTAACTCTTCTGTGTTGTGGACCTCTTTGGCAGTGGGTTAAAGCCTACAAACCCCTTCTCAGAATAAGGTTTTTAATTATTTGAAGGAAATGTTCAATTACATTTAGAGGTTGATGAAAATAAAGATGTAATTTTTTCCCATCTAAGTGGATCCTCTGAAATCTTTCCATGGACCCCCAAACCCAACTAAGAACTCCTAATTTATGTGGCTTGCTGCCTAATGACAAGAATTAATTCAAAATTCACAGATTTGATAATTTGATATTTTCCTGATCATGAAACATTGGCTTGATTTTTATGGAAAATAGAAGTATTCTCATCCAGTCAACAGCAGATCATGGAATCTGTTGTCTGCGGCATGCATGACCTGTCACTCACCAAAAACTGGTTGCTTATTTTGCACTGGACTAATTCCTACAGATTTAGTAAAATCTTAGATATGAATATGACCTAAAAATAGTAAATAAAATTCACCATACAGTTTTGGTCCTAAACAAAGCTTTCTCTGAAGCTTTAAGGTTCCTGCCTTTGTAAGGTATCTCAATAAATCTTAAGCCACTTTTGAAATCAGGTACCTTGCCGAGAGCAGTGATTCACAAATTATGGGAGACCACTCTCCCAGCCGGATGCTTTTGTCCTGTTTAATCATCTACTTTCAGATGTGACACAGATCCTAAATTTATTTGATCTTATGTGATATGAGGCTAAAGAATGTACCAGGAAAATCCTCTTCAAAACCACACTAATGAAATTATTTGCATGAATCCTCACAGCCAGCGGGTGCCAGGTTCCATTATAATCTGGAGAAGTCAACCTTTGTAATTAAAACATGCCTGTAGTACATTGCCGATGGCAGTAAAAAATAAATAAAATTTTTAAAATTATCAAGTATCCACTGAAAAAATGTACATAAAACCAAACTTGGAAATACCCTTTTTGTTTACTTCAAATGCCAGAATTATAATCTTTAACCCACATTAATATAAGCAAATGAAGATAGAAAGCCAGATAGGAACACAGACAGACAAGCCAGCTTTGAAAGTTACATGTTGAATTTATGATATATTAAAAAGGAAAAGAAAGTTTACATGATGGAGGTTTGCAGTTTCATGTACAGCTCTCTCTTTTATGTTCTAATCTGTGTGCTGAAATGCTCATTTCATTTATTGTTTATTAAGCTCAGAGTAAAGGCCATCCTGGCATAGCGGATAGAGAACTGGCCTGGGAGCCAGGAAGAACTGGGTTGAAGTCCTGACGCTAACAAAACCTATTCATATGACCCCAGTTAAGTCACTTAATTTATCAGTCCCCTAGGCAACTCTCTGAAACAATAAGTTGCAGAGTGGGCACAGACTTATAATAATAGATGGAATGTCCTCATCTGAGAGTATCAGTGAGCTCACAAGCAGCTAGGTGATGAGTTGGATAGAGTGCTGGGGCTGGAGTCAGGAAGACATGAGTTCAAACCCTACCCTAAGCACTTGCTATCTGTGTGACCCCAGGAAAGTCACTTAACCTTTGTCTGCCTTGGTTTCCTCAACTCAAAAATGGAGATAATAAGAGCATCTACCGCACAGGATTGCTATGAGGATCAAATGTAAAATATTTGTAAAGTGCCTAGTGCATAGTAGATCCTTAATAAATACTTGTTTCATTCCCAGCCTAAGTTCAGAATGTCAAATTTAAGTTAATTTTTTAAAGTACAGATGAATTATAGGTCAATCATGACTTTGGGTTAGTCATAGGCTAATGCCACATCTTCCTGAAATTACAAAGGAGAGGCTTGAGTCTCTCTCTTTCTGAGTATTACATTTTGATGCAACTTGACATTTCTTGGGTATCATCCAGATATTTACCCATGCCTCAGTGACTACTTAGCATCTCTCTTTGTAGAAATTGGATTTTATTGAAAGCTACATGCTTCAAACCCTAAAATTAATTCCCAGAGAAGAAATACGCAATTAGTATAAGAAAAAGAATCATTTCTAGATTTCCTACTGTTTTTAAAATCATTAAATCATGGACTTTGAAAGTTCGAAGGTATCTCAGTGACCATCTAGTTCACTCCATACACAAAAGGAATCTCCACTAAAATATAACAAAGTAGTTATCCATCTATGCTTGTAAACCTCCAAGGAGCAGGATCCACTACTTCTCAAGGAAGCCCATTCCACTCAGAGACAACTCCGATTCTTAGCAAGTTTTTTCGTGAAATAATTCCTAAACTCAGCCCTTTGCAACTTCCCTATTGTTTGTGGTTTTGCCCTCTCAAGCCAAAGAGAACAAGCTTAATCTCTCCTCTCAAATACTGGAAGATTGCTATCATCTCTACCCTGAGTCTTCTATTCCTCATGCTTAACATATCTAGTTGCTTTAACCAATTTCCATACAGCACAGATTCAAGGATCTTCCTCACCTTGTATGTGCCCCTATAGATATCCTCCAATGTACCACAAGTCATCTTAAACCATGGAACCCAGACCTGGATTCAATACTGCAGATGATGGCTGAATAGGGCAGAGTATAATGGAGCTATCACTACACCTTCCTGGAAATTATACATCTCAATACAGTCCAAGACCACCTTGCCTACTTGATTTTCACAATACATTATTAACTTAAATTGAACTTGCAGTCCACTAAAATCCCCAGATCTTTCTCAGAACAGCTATTATCTAAGCATTCCTCCTCCTTGTGAAGTTGTGTACTTAAACTTGAAAATCAACTTGAAATTGATTTCCATGCCCAACTGTGAGACTTTTATATTTATTCCTACTAAATTTCATTTTATTAAATTCAGTCTAGAACTCTAGACTGTCCAAAAACTTTGGGATTCTCTATCATCCACTTAGTTAGCAATCCTTCCAGTTTAGTGTCATCTGCAAATTTGACAACCACACTATTCATGCATTTAATCATGTCATTGATAAAGATGTTAAGGCCTGGCACAGAACTTTGGTGAACTCCACAGGACACCCTCCTGCCATACTGACATGGAACCATTAACAACTTAACTCTTCTTTGAATCTGGTTGTTCAATCAGTTTTTAATCCATAATTGTACTATCATCTAGTCCATTTCTTTCCATCTTTTCCACAAGAATGGTGTGAGATATTTTGTCAAAAGCTTTGCTAAAATCTAGGCAAACTCCCCTCATTTTTAAAAGATCACAGAAAATGGAAAAGTTTAATATTGTTAATTAATATTAATTATTAATATTGTTTTAATATTGGAGAACAAATGTACCAATTTTAAAAAAAAAAGGAAATAAAAAAGATGCTGCAATCCACAGGTCCCTGATCTTGACTTTCATTCCTGGGAAAATTATGGAATGTATTATTAAAAAGATAGATGGGAAACATTTAGAAGTAGAAGTAGTTATTAAAAGAAGCCAGCATAGCTTCATCAAGAATAGGTCAAGCCAGACTAACCATACTTCACAGGATTATTAAACTAGTAGAGGAAAAGAATTTTCTTAATACTTTGTTTCCTTTTTTAAATTTTCAGTTGTTTTTTTTGTGGTGACAAAGAATTGGAAATCAAAGGGATACCTTTCAATTTTGGAATGGCTGAACATTATACATATAAGTTGTATATGATTATGATGGAATATTGTTGCACTATAAGAAATGATGAAAGGGATTGTGTCAGAAAAAGCTGGGAAGTCTTTTATTTTTGTTGTTGTTCATGGATCATGGACCATAGCATGCCAGGTCCTTCTATCCTCCACTATCTCTCAAAGTCTGTCCAACTTCATGTTCATTGTTTCCATGTTACTCTCTATTCATCTCATCCTCTGCTGTCCCTTTTTCCTTTTGTTTCAATCTTTCCCAATGTCAAGATCTTTTCCAATAAGTCCTGTCTTCTCATTACATGAACAAAATATTTAAGCTTTAGCTTCAATATTTGATCTTCCAGTGAATAGTCTGAACTAATTTCTTTAAGTGTTGACTGATTTGACCTCCCTGCTATCCAAGGGACTCTCAAAAGTCTTCTCTAGCACCACAATTTGAAAGCATCAATTCCGTGGTGCTAAGCTTTCCTTATAGTTCAACTCTCACAGTCACATATTGGTACTGAAAAATACCGTAGCTTTGACCATATGGACCTTTATTGGCAAGGTGATGTTTCTGTTTTTTAGTATTCTGTGAGATTTGTCATAGCGTTCCTTCCAATGAGCAAGTGTCTTTAAATTTCATGGCTACAGTTGCCATCTACAGAGATCTTTGAGCCCAGGAATATAAACTCTGATGCTGCTTCCATTTCTTCTCCCTCTATTTTCCAGGAAGTTGCCAAGATCTTAAGGTTTTTTTATGTTAAACTTCAAGTCATTTTTTATACTCTCCTCTTTCACTTTCATCAAGAAGTTTCTTAATTCCTCTTCACTTTCTGCCATTAGAACGGTATCATTTGCATATCTGAGATGGTTGATATTTCTCCTGGCAACCTTAATTCTATTCATCCAGACTGGCATTTCACATGATGTACTCTGCATATAAGATAAATAAATAAGGTGACACTATGCAGCCTTGTCATACTCCTTTTCCAATCTTAAAACAATAAGTTGTTCCATGTTCATACCTAACTGTTTCTTTGTGGCCCACATACAGGTTCCTCAGGAGACAAGTAAGATGATCTGGTACTCCCAAGTCTTTGAGGACTTGCCCCATTTTATTGTGATCCTTACAGTCAAAGGCTTTAATGTAGTCAATAAAGCAGAAGTGGATGTTTTTTTTTTTTTTCTGGAACTTCTTTGCTTTCTCCATAATCCAGTGAATGTTGGCAATTTGGTCTCTAGTTCTTCTGCCTCTTTGAAAACTACCCTGATCGTCTAGTAATTCTCAGTTCACATATTGCTGAAGCTTAGTTTGATAGCAATTATTTGGTAATTTGAACATTCCTTGGCATTGTCCTTCTTTAGGATTGGGACATAAATTGATCTTTTCCAATCCCAGTGACCACTGTTGTGTTTTCCAAATTTGCTGGCTCATTGAGTGCAACACTTTAACAGTATCATCTTTCAGAGTTTTAAAAGTCTTATATGAACTGATATAAAGTAAAATGAGAGAACCAGGGGAACATTGTATGCAATAACAGCAATATTGTAATGATAATTAACTATTAAAGACTTAGCTACGCTGTTTAATACAATGATCCAAAGCACTCAACATGAAAAATGTTATCTGCCTCCAGAAGGAAAACTGATGAACTCTAAGTTCAGATCGAAGTACATTTTTTCATTTTATTTTTTTTGCTTTTAAAAAAATATTGTTAATATGGAAATGTGTTTTCTATGACATCACATATGTAATGGGTGTTATACTGCTTGCTTTCTCAATGGTTGGAGGAGATGCTAGAGGGAGGGAATTTAAAACTCAAAATTAAAAAAGGAATTACAAAGATAAGTTTAAAAGTCAAAAATAAAAAAAAATTAGTTTATCGTCTTGTAAGTTGCTTGAGGGGAGGAACTGTGGTGTCTTTAATATGTATGTTTCCATTTTTATATCTTCAGAACATAACCCAGTGCCTTAGTGGGCACTTAATAAAATTTGTTCAATTAAATTGAATTAAAATTGAAGACAAATGGAAAAACAACACCAACAAAGACTCTGTTCTGAAGTTTCCCAGAAGAAGCCCTCACCTTAAAAACAAGATGCCTAATATTTTGCTAAACCTTTCTGTATCCCCTAGGTGCATTTTAATTGGATAAAATAGTTCTGATGCCAAGAATATGCTGTTTTAGCTGGAAACAGCTATGTTATAAATATGTCCTATATAAATTACTGACTTTATTTCTGTCAGGAAATTAGATGAACTAGGTTACCATTTCATTCTTTATTCTTAAACTTATACTGTACAGGCATGTGTTCCAAACTTTTATTTTGCAAATGTTTATTTTTTACAACTCTTTTGTGAGAATTGGTAAGAGAATAAAAGTGATGTATTCAACTTTTTCTATACTCTGCAAAGATGGAGAAAATCTATTGTCCCCAATTATTTTTATGTTCCTAAACAATAAGGTCATAATTAAGTTGGTTTCAATTGAATGACTGTGATCAGGTATTCCTTTGGAGAGACTTATTTTTGTGCACTACTAAGGAAGATATACTCTTCCATTATGACCTAATTAATATTTTCAGCACATCTGTTTATGGAAAGTGGCTTACAGCTCTGCAACCAGCAGACTGAGTCAGACCTGTGTAAGCCAACTTCATGACTAGCAGGGAGCAGTGGTATGGAAAATAAAAAAAAAATTGAAGATAATTCAAAAATAATTTATATTTGACTTTAGAATACCTACTTTTAAAAAAATCATTTAAATACAGGTAAAGCATATATTCACAGAACTTCTAATAAATGACAAAGATGCCACCCAGGAGCTTCTCAAATTGTGGTCCCTTGTTTACTTCTTCCAAAGTATCATCTCTAGGACTAATGAAGAATAATTGTCATAACCAGCACACAGTCAGGGATGGGACAGACCAAACCTATATGAGAGAACTTGGAGACCTGAACAATTCTACAGGGACTTGGCTAATGATTGCTAGAATTGCAAGTAGCATTTTGTAGAAGGAGATCTAGATAGGGAGGCAATTATCACCTGGGATATCCAGAAGAAGAGGACATGGACTTATCAAGAGAGCCCAAGGCTCCTGGTAGAACTTCATTCCTTAGAAAAACTGAGAATGTTACAAGGTAAAATTCCAATAACGGCAGAACGGGGATATTAGTGGGAGAACCAAAGCAGGGACTAAAGCCCAGAGTAGAAAAAACAGGAAACCAGTTGTTAGAAATGAAATATATCATACATACAGCAAAGGCTTAGTCAGGGCAACAAGGAAGAATGATTTCAGAACTGGGATGCAAAGGTGATGCCACGCTGATAATAAGCTCAGTCATTCATCAAGCTTAGGGTCTGCTTACTCAGGCCCTAAACTCCAACCTCATTCTCTCTCTCTCTCTCTCTTTCTCTCTCTCTCTCTCTCTCTCTCTCTCTCTCTCTCTCTCACACACACACACACACACACACACACACACTTTGGCAGAAGTAAGTAGCCAAAGAAATCATTACAGCATAACGTTTCTAAGAAGTTGTCCACTATTTGTTTCCTGGGATTTTGGTTCATACTTTCTCTGGAGTAGATTTAATTAAGCATGTTGGTCCTAACAGGTCTTATTTTCTCAAATTTTTCTGGAATGCAGCCTGTTCTGGGTGGACACGAAAAAATAAAGTATGATAAAGTCAATGAAATAGTTAATCAGAGGATGCCTGGAAGAAATTGATTCTAAGTTGATAAACTCCAACTTATATAATGGGCAGCTAGATGGCACAGTGGATTGAATGCTGGACCTGGAGTCAAGACGACTCATCTTCCTGAGTTCAATCCAGCCTCAGACACTTACTAACTGTGTGACCCTGGGTAAGTCATTCAACCCTGTTTGCCTCAGTTTCTTCATCTGAGTAGGAGAAGGAAATGACAAACCACTCTAGTATCTTTGCCAAGGAAACCCCAAATGGGGTCACAAAGACTGAAATAACTGAACAACAACAACAACAAAATGTGTATAATGTTTGACAGTATTTGGATGAGAGAACTCCTTAGGATCATGGAAAGAGGCAGATTTATGCTTAACATAGGAAAAACTTCCCAATAATTAAAGCTAACCAAAAGTGGAGTGGCCTGCCTTGGGAAGCAGCCTCCCTTTTCCTTCACTCCACTGCAGATGATCAAATAGAAGTTGAGCGGTCACTTCTCAGGGATTCTTGTTCATCTATAGGTTAGACTAGATAAACTTGGAGGTCACTCCTACTCTGACATTCTATATTTGTAATTCCATAAGTCCATACCATGGCAGAATGGTGCATCTTGCTCTGAATTATTATTGAACTCTCAAAGCAGTGTTTATAGGAAAAAAAAAAAAACTTTAAGATAAGATGAAGAAGAAAAATATTTCCAATTGCAGTTTTTTTCAATTCTAATTTGAAGGTGCCACTGGATACTTGGAGGAAAGGAGATATTTTGTCATAAATTACAACCTAGATGTTACAAGGAAAATTTTAATAGGAGGAATTTAATTTTCCTTATCTACTGTTGGGTTAACCTGGTGCCTGCCCTTTCACCTACCACTGAAGCTTCTGTTTAGAAACATCAACTGACTATACAGCTTAATTCAATTCAATAAAGTATTCTCTGAGTGCTTACTTTGATAGGTCCTATTCTAGGCACTAGAGAAACAAGATAAATAAGATATGAGCCCTGCTTCAAGGATCTTGCAAACTACTAGAGGGGGAGAACAAGCGGTCCACCTATGGAAAGAACACTGAGAGCGGAGTCTCAGAGCCTCAGTTCAAATCCTGATTGAGCCTCTTGCTACATGTTAGATCTTAGTCAAGAAACTTACCCTCCCTGAGCCTTTATGATGTTCTGTAAAAGTGACGATGCTTTTGATGCCCTCTAAGGTCCCTTCCAGTTCTGAAATTATGATCCTATGATTAGTGAACCATAATAAGAAAAAGATTAGTGCAAAATAAAGATATCCAGGCAAAGTACTAAGATGAATTTCAGGAGAAAGATCACATTCGCCTAAAGTATAGGAAGTGAATTGACTCAGAGGACTGTAAGACAGGATCTTAAAGGAACCTTGTTGGCCATCTAGTTCCCACTCCTAAGTCCATTTTATAGATGAGGAAACTGTGCCCAAGGGAGTGAGTTGCCTAAGATCATGAAAGTAGTAAATCTCAGAGGGGAGATTTGATCCCAGTTTCTCTGCCTTCAGACCCTCTATCTTTTTCTAATGGACTACAAGGCAATGTCATATGAGTCATTTTCAAGGAAAAGAATTCAAAAGAGAGTGGATTGGGAGAGTCAGGAGCTGTGCTGTTTTATATGAGGAAGAGCAAAGAGGCCAAAGAGGACTTCAGAGTATGGTGAGGTGAGGTAACATGTAAGACGTCTTCGAAAGTGGGAAGGAGTCAGGTTATGAAAAGCCAAACAAGATTTTAGATTTGATCCGGGTGGTAATGGGGAGCCACAGTTAGCCTTGCCTTTTAGAAAGATCAATTTAACAACTGAGTAGAGGGTAGATTAGAGTAGAAAGAGATTTGAGGCAGGAAGAGCAACAAGATGCCTACTACAATAGTAGTAGCATGAGGTGAAGAGGGCCTGCCCACACCAGGGTATGGTAGGGTCAGAGGAGGGAAGGGAATGTATTCAAGAAATGTTACAAAGGTAGAACTGAGAAAACTTGACAGCAGATTGAATATGGCAGTAGGGAACAAGGCAGGGTGAGAATGAAGAGTTGAGGATTACACTTAAATTGAGAGCCTGGATCCTGGGAAAATAGCAGTGCCCTTAACAGTAAGAGAGAAGTTAAGAAGTGGGGATGACTAATGGGAGAGATAATTAGTTCAATTTCGGATCTGTTAAGTTTTATGAGATATTGTGTTTGATATGTCCACTAAATAGTTGCAGATATGAGGCTAGAGGTTAGGAGAGAAGATAGGCTTGGATAAATAGAAATGATAACCTAACTCACAGGAATTGGTGATGTTGCCAAGTGAAATATTATAGAGGGAGAAGAGGGAAAAAGACAGAGCCTTGGTAGACATTCACAGTTAGTGGCCGTGATCTGGATGAAGATCCAGCAAAGAGGGGCAGCAAGGTGGCGTAGTGGATAGAGTACCTACCCTGGAGTCAGGAGGACCTGAGTTCAAATCCTGCCTCAGACACTTGACACTTACTAGTTGTGTGACCCTGGGCAAGTCACTTAACCCCATTGCATAGCAAAAGCAACAACAACAAAAAACAAACAAACAAACAAACAAAAAAGATCCAGCAAAGGATACTGAGAAGTGGTCAAATGGGTAAGAAGAGAACCAGGACAGAGCCATGTCACCAAAACCTAGAGCGAAGAGAGTGATCAACATAGTAAAAGGCTACAAAGAGATCAAGAAGAATGCGGATTGAGAAAAAGACATTTGATTTGGAAGTCTATACCTAATTGTTAATTTTAGAGAGAACATTTTCAGTTGAATGGTGAGGTATGGTCAGAAGCCAGATTGCAGAGAGTGAAGAAGAGAGTGAAAGGAAAGAAAGAGGAGGCACTGATTATAAATGACCTTCTCAAAGAGTTTTGCCACAAAAGGGAAGAGTGAAATAGGAAGATCCTTACCATTCTATAAGGTAAGTATTATTATCCCCATAGTGGAGAAATCCTCTGACTTGGAGTCAACAAGGTCTGGGTTTAAATTCTGCTTCAGACACTAGCTATGTGATCTTAGGCAAGTCAGAATTTCTATGCCTTAGTTTCTTTATCTCTAAAATAAGGGAGTTAGATATTGTGGCTTCTAAGGTTCTTTCTAGTTCTAAATTTATAATTCTGTGAAGTATTATTACCCCATTTTGCAGATCAAGAATCTACAATCCTGAAACATTGAGTGATTTGTGCATGATCGTACAACCAGTAAATGTCTGAGGTGGGATTTGAGCCGGAGTCTAAATACTCAGCACATTAAGCTCTCTAGACATCAGACCAAGTCAGCTCCAATTAAGGTAGCTGGTATTTCCTTTTGGGATTATGCCTCTTATCCCCACCCTCAGCCTAATCCTGTAATATGACCTACAGATTCTTTATTTAGTTTATTTTCTTTTACTATTAACATGGCCAACTTTTCAAAGATGGTCTGAGTGAATGGTTTGGCAATGTGTGAAAGAGACTAAAATGACCATTTATGTTTACATCAGTTGGCCTGAGTTGGCCAATGGGAATTCTGGACACATTCATTTTGGCCAAACTATGAAACTGTTCTGGGAACCTTTGAAAACATCTACCAAGAGCCATTCTTTCCTGTTCTTATGCACCAGCCATTTTCTTTTCTGCTGAAAATGATTCACATTGTCCAAGGTTTCCAAGTACCACACATGGCTGAGAAATTCCACAACTCCTGGAAATCCCACAGAAAAAAAAAAGAAATGGAGCAAAACTTATAGCAGCCAGTTTTCCTCCTCACTATCTCACATCTTTTCCTCCCACATGCTCCCTCATTCTACACAACCCTTGCCATTTTGCATAGTGCTGATCCTCTCCAGTCTGTTATAGGCACTGCAGACACTGGCTCAGAGAGCATGGCCTGTTTGGGTGCCAGCTCTAGTCAGGCATAAGGAACTGAAAAAAATATCTGACTTTTGAGGGATTTTCCACCCATACACACACCCTCCTTGATCCATAATTAGAGAAATTAGCAGTTGTGAAAAATGTTGGACGGTTTAGTCCCACACTGAATTTTTCACATATAAGAGAAATATCACCCAACAAAAGATATCCTGGTTGGCTTATATAATCTTCTTGAGGGTATGAACTATTTGATTTTTATCTCTCTCTATGCTTCATATATTTTATGTTCTATCTAGGAAAAATAAAATCCTTTTTTTCTTTGTTGTCCTGAGTTCTCCTTTCTCTATGTCTTGGCTTGTGCTGACTCCCATACCTAGAATGGATTGCCTCTACTCCAGTCTTTATAGTAGTTCTTTCTTTCCCAGGAGGCTAAGTGGTTCAGTGGGTAGAGTGCTGGACTAAGAATTAAGAAAATCTGAGTTCAAATTTTGTCTCAGATATTTACTAATTACATGATCCTGGCAAGTCATTTAACCTCTACATGCCCCTGTTTTCTAATCTGTAAAATGGGGATAATAATAGCACATACCTTTCAGGATTGTTGTGAGGATCAAATGAGATAATAATTGTAAAGCATTTAACACAGTGCCTGGTGCACAGAAAGTGCTACTAAAATGTTGTTGTTATTGTTGCTGTTGTTATTGTTATCCTAAAAGGAAGTCTAACCATGTCATACTCCCTCCCTCCCATTCAATATACTCCAGTGTCTCCCTATTACCTCTAAGATCAAATATAACATGCTTTGTCTTTTAAAGACATTCGTACCTGGCCTCTTTCTACTTCCATCTTACTCCCCTCCACATACTTTGCAATTCCTTGCTCTCCTTCCTCACATATGACATTCCATGTCCTGACTCAAAGCATTTTCATTGGCTGCTTTCCAGGCCTGGAATGTTTTCCCTCCTCAAGTCCATCTCCTGGCTTCCCTGACTTCCTTCAGGTCCCAGCTAAAATCTCACTTTGTGAAAAAAAGTATTTCCTGATCCCTTAACTCTGGTGCCTTCTTTCTAAGATTGTCTCAAATTTATTCTGTTTTAGTTTGTTTGTGCATAATTGCTAGGATGTTGTCTTCCCTACTAGACTGTCAGCTCCTTGGTAGCATAGACTGATTGGCTTTTTTTGTCTTTGTCTTTCTTTTTGATTTTTGTTTTTGCCTTTCTCTGTATCCCTAGCATTTAGCACAGTGCCTGTCATATATATAGTAGGTGTTCAATAAATTTTTGTATGCTTGATTTGATCTTCTGTATTCATACCCCATAGCTTGGGTGAATTTGATCTTTCTCCTGAAATTTATCATATGTCCTGTAGGAATCTCAAACTCAGCATGTTTAAAACAAAACTCTTTCCTCCAAACTCATCCATTGCTTTTGAATTTCCCCATTACTATAAAGGGCACAAAGACCTCCCAAGTCATCCAGACTCACGACCTTAGGATCAGTCTCAACTCCTTGATCTTCTTCACCCCCCACATCCAATATGTTACCAAACATAGTTACTTCACACTTTACAACATCTCTCATATGTGGTCCTTTCTCTTCACTCATATAATCACAATCCTCCTTAAGATCCTTATTGTCTCTTGCCTAGACTATTGCAATAGCCTTCTAGCTCCCCTTCTCAAATCTTGCCCCACTCTGATCCATTCTCCACTCTAGCTATCAAGGTGTTTTTCTAAAGTGTAGATCTGGGGTGGAGCCAAGATTATGGAGAAAGGGCAGGGACTCACCTGAGCTCTTCCCAATTCCCCTCCAAACAACTTTAAATAATGCCTCAAAACAAATTCAGGAGTGTCAGAAACCACCATAGTATGGGGTGAAATAATTTTTCAGCCCAAGACAACTTAGAACATTGGCTAAAGAGGCCTGTTGCACCAGGGTAAGAGCAGAGCACAGTACAGTGCAAGCTGTCCTGGTTCAGGTCATGCCCCAGCAACCTAGCAATAGGTGTAGGGGGGGAGGGGGCACAATTGAATCAGCAGTGGCAGAGACCATTGGAGCTCTCAGCCCACAGATGGTAGGGGGTCAGACAACTGGTCAGGAGATTTCAGGGGTCCCTTTGCTGGCACTGGGTGTAGGACTATGTTGCATTGCCCATACATAGATCCAAGTCACTGTTCCTGGGCAAGGAGGAACACTAACATGCCTGAACTGGCCACCACAAGGGAGCAGGGACCCTGGTCAGAGTTCCAGGGTAGAAAAGAGTGCTTGTAGTTGCTCACACACCAGAGAACAGGCCAGGAGAGCAGTGACTTCACCTCTTTTTAAATCATACCACCTGGGAAGAACTGAAAACTTACAACCCTCAGAACTATCTCTGAGAGCAGCAGTGAGAAAGGCCTGAAGCTTCATAAAGTGTCCCTACCCCAGAAGTCGAGCCTCACTTTAACATAAATTTAGAAATCAATAAATAGGCTGGCAAAATGATCAAATAAAAAAAGAACTTGATCACTGAAAGGTACTGTGGAAATAGGGAAGATTAAAACACAAACTCAGAAGAAGACAACAAAGTCAAAATTGCTGCATCCTCAAAGAAAAATGTGAACTAGTCTCAGGCTCAAAAAGAATCTCTGAAAGAGCTCAAAAAGGATTTTAAAAATCAAATAAGAGAGATAGAAGAAAAATAGGAAAAGAAATGAGCACATTACAAGAAAATCATGTAAAAGAGTCAACAACTTGGTAAATGAAGCACACAAACATTACCGAAGAAAATTACACTTTAAAAAACAGAACAGGCAAATGGTAAAAGAGGCACAAAAATCCTCTGAAGAGAAAAACAGCTTAAGAAGCAGAACTGACCACATGGAAAAAGATGTACAAAAATTCACTGAAGAAAAGAACTCCTTAAAAAGTATAATTGCCCAAATGGAAAAGGAGTACAAAAACTTACTGAAGGAAATAGTTCCTTAAAAATTAGAACTGAGGGGTAAGCTAGGTGATGCAGCAGATAGAGCACCAGCCCTGGAGTCAGGAAGACCTGACTTCAAATCCAGCCTCAAACATATCATGTTCACTAGTTGTGTGACCCTGGGCAGGTCACTTAAGCCTGATTGCCTCACAAAAAAAAAAAAAAGTAGAATTGAAAAAGTGGAAGCTAAAGACTCCATTAAGACATCAAAAAACAATAAAACAAAATCAAAAGAATGAAAAAAATAGAAGAAAACATGAAATATATCATTGTAAAAACAACTGACCTGAAAAATAGATCCAGGAAAGATAATTTAAGAATTATTGGGCTATCTAAAAGCTATGATCAAAAAAAGATCCTACACATCATGTTTCAAGAAATTATCAAAGAAAATTGCCCAGATATTCTCGAACCAGAAGGTAAAATAGAAATGGAAAAAAATCTACCAATTGCCTCCAAAAAGAAAGCCCAAAATGAAAACTCCCAGGAATATTATAGCCAAATATCAGAGCTCCCAAGTCAAGGAGAAAATATTGCAAGAAGCCAAAAAGAAACAATTCAAATATTACAGAGTCACAATTGGGACAATGCAAGATTTAGGAGATTCTGTATCAAAGGATCATAGGGTTTGGAATAGGATATTCTTGAGGAAAAAGGAACTAAGATTACAATGAAGAATCACCCATCAAAACTGAGTATAATGCTTCAGTAAGGAAATGGACATTCAATGAAATAGAAGACTTTCAAACATTCCTAATGAAAAGGCCAGAGTTGAATAAAAAATCTGACTTTTAAGTACAAGATTCAAGAGAAGCATTAAGAGATAAATCAGAAAGATAAATCACAAGAGATTCAAAAGGCTTAAACTGTTTGCATTCTTACAAGGGAAGATGATACTTATAACTCCTAAAAACTTTCTAATTACTAGGGCAGTTAGAAGGAGTACATATAGACAAAGGGTGCGGGTGTAAATTGAATATAATGGGAAGATATCTAAAAAATAAAATGAAAGATTGAGAAAAGGAACATACTGAGAGAAAGGGAAAATAATGTAGAAAGATGTAGAAAGGGGTAAAATAAGTCACATAGAAAAGGTTCAAAAAGGCTTTTACAGTGGAGGGGAAGCTGGAGGATATGGGAGGAACAGTGCTTGAACGTTACTTGAACTTTACTCTCATCAGATTTGGCTCAAAAAAGGCTCAACATGCCCACTCAGTTGGATATAGAAAACTATTTTACCCTACAGAAAATTAGGAGAGGAAAGGAATAAATGAAGGGCAGGTGGGGTGTGGGGGGAGGTCTATTAGAAGGGAAGGCAGATTGGGGAAGGCAGTAGTCAGAAGCAAAGCAAATTTGAGAATGGAGAGGGTGAAAGGAGAGCTAGAGGGTAGGGAAAATAGGGGGAAAATAGAATGGAAGAAAATATACAGTAATCATAATAATGAAAAAAATACAACAAGCATTTCTGATAAAGACCTCATTTCTCAAATCTGCAGAAAACGGAGTCAAATTTATAAAATAAGAGCCATTTTACACTTGACAAATGGTAAAAGGATATGAACAGGCAATTTTCAGATAAAGTAATCAAAACTAGGTATAATCATATGGAAAAAATACTCTAAATCATTGTTGATTAGAGAAATGCAAATTAAAACAACTCCAAGGTACCACATTATACCTATTAGATTGGCTAATATGACAGAAAAGAAAAGTGACAAATGTTGGAGGGAATGTGGGAAAATTGGTATACTAATGCACTATTGGTGGAATTGTAAACTGATCCAACCATTCTGGAAAGCAATTTGGAACTATGCCCAAAGGGCTACAAAATCATGAATACCCTTTGTCTCAGAAATACCACTACTAGGTCTATATCCCAAAGACATTTTTTTAAAAAAAGGACCCATATGTACAAAAATATTTTAGCAAGTCTTTTTATGGTGGCAAAGAATTGGAAATTGAGGGAATGACCATCAATTGGGAATGGTTGAACAAGTTGTAGTAAATAATTGTGATAGAATATTAATTTATTGTAAGAAATGATGAGCAGGATATTCTTAGAAAAACCTGAAAAGACTTATATGAACTGATGCAAAATGAAATGAGCGGAACCAGGAGAACATTGTACACAGTAACAGTAATATTGTATGATGATCAGCTGTGAATGACTTAGCTATTCTCAGCAATACAATGATCTAAGACAATTCCTAGGATTTATAATGAGTTATAATGATTTATAATGCTATCTGCCCTCAGAGAAAGAACTGATGGAGTCTGAATGCAGATCAAAGCATATTAAAAAAAAACTTTCCTAGTTTTTCTCATTTATTTATTTGTTTGTTTTTGCTCTGGGTTTTCTTTTACAACATGACTGATGTGGAAATAAGTTTTGCATGACTGCACATGTATAAGCAATTTCAAATTGCTTGCTTTCTCAGAAGGGAAGCGGGAAGGAGGGAGAGAATTTGGAACTCAAATTTTTAAAGGAAGAATGTTAGAAATTATTTTTACATGTTGGGGAGGAGAATAAAATATTAAATAAACATATGTTTAAAAAATGAAGGGTAGGTCTTATCACCAGCACCACACTTTGGGCTCCAGTGGCTCTCTATTTCTCTTAGAATTAAATATTAAGTCCTCTGTTTAGCATTAGAAGCTCTTCCTAACCTGAACCCTTTCTCATTTCCAGTCTTCTTTTTACCTCTATACACAGTATGATCCACCTACACTGGCCTATCAGAAGATCCCCCAACACTTTCCATCTCTGTGCCTTTACAATGGATGTTTCCTGTGCCTACAAAGCTCTCTCTGCTCCCTTCCCCCAGGTCCCAACTTAGTTTTCTTGCCTCCAGGACACATCTCAAAGCCCACTCTCTATAAAAGACCTTTTTCCTGTCCCCTTCTCCAGTCAGTACACTCACCTTTCAGATTACCTTTCAACTACTCTGCGTTTTGATATGTACCTAGTTATTTGTATGTTACTCATCACATTAGAATATATGTTCCAGGAGGGCAGGGGCTGTGTTTTGCCTTTCTTTATGTCCTTAGCACTTAGGAGAGTGCCTGAGCATTTGGTAAACCCTTACTAAATGTGTATTGACTGACTGGCAGGGAGTGGCTTGAGAAATGCTTTTTGGATTGGATAGGGTTCTACTTCTTATCTATGTCCTTTGGCACATATGGTAATTATTCACATTTATATAGAACTTTAAGATGTACAAAGTATCTTACTTACCACATTCTCCTGAGGTAGGCAGTGCAAATATAATTTTCCCCATTTTTTTTTAACAGATGAAGAAACTAGAACTTAGAAGTCATGTCTTTTTTTACTTAATTAATTTATTTTTAGTTTTCAAAATTCACTTCCATAAGCTTTATAGTTTTAAATTTTCTCCCCCTTCCTCCCTGCCTCCCTCCCCAAGATAGCATGCAATCTGATCTAGGCTCCACATATACATTCTTATTAAACATATTTTCACATTAGTCATGTTTTAAAGAAGAATTAAAACCAATAGGAAGAACCATAAGAAAGAAGAAACAAAATAAAGCAGAAGAAAAAAAAAAAGAATAGCAAATAGTATGCTTTGATTTGCATTCAGACTCCATAGTTCTCTTTCTGGATGTGGATAGCATTTTTCATCATGAGACTTTTGGATATATCTTAGATCCTAGAAGTTATGTCTTGCTCAGCATCACATAATTATGAAACATCTGAGCTGGGCTGATGAATCGGAGCCAGAGCTCTTTCCATCCCATCATGTTGATTTTCAAATCACTTAACTCAAGTTATTGGGTTTCAGTTTCCTATTTTAAAATAAAATATGTGAAGTGAAGGATGGGACTAAATGATTTTTAAGCATGCTTCTAACTCCAAGTCCTATGATCTTATGTAAGCTGTAGCTTTTATTGTGGATCATTTCCTCCTCTTCTCATCTGTGACTCTTGCTGCAGTTGCTATTGAAGATTCAAGACAACAACCAGGGTAGTATCACAATGGTTATGCAACATGGAATTTTGAACTATAGCTGAGTCCAGATTGGCAAAAATCATGAAGTGGCCACATTATTCAAATTCACACAGCATATTTCCATTGGGTTGGGACCAACAACAATTTTTACATATAGTAAAAATTATAACACCAGTACTTTATAGAATTAACTATTCACACCAATTAGTACCTAGTTCTAAGACAGTGTGTCTATTTTGAGAGAATTAAAAAATTAGTTTTCAAACACATTTTGACCAGAGACACACAAGGCATAAAATAAAATGACCCTTATTTCCTATGACCTTAGAAAGCAATAACTCTTCCATAACTAAGAAGTTCCAGGATGTGAGTTAATTCACCTAAAGCAGATTGAGGTGGGAAAAAAAAGGCACTTGCCAAAGACTGGTGTGAAGAAGGAGAATATGTTCATCTTTACCACATTTGCAATGAAAACCTTTTCCAGTGTTTTTTCTTCACCTTATTTGCTGTATTTTTAATTGATATACCAGAAATATCTAATAATTTCATGTTATTATAAGAGAAAGAAGCATATCCTATTTTCCTTTCAGAATTCAGTCAAAATAAGACCATTGTATAATTAACTAAAAATTAAATTCTTTTGAAATGGCCAATGGATAGTGGGTAGAACTTTGAAGCTTTCCACTATTTTTCTAACTTTGCCTAAACACAGATACTATGAAGGAACTGACAGGAAAAAGGATAGTATAATTACACTCAATATGAAGGGAAGAAATGAAATGAGTAAATATGAGTAGGCCATGCACCTTTAAGTAAGGTAAGGTAAGTAAGATGAATAAGGTAAGATCAAGACCAATGTGGCAATTCCCAGATTACTTACAAAGAACCAAGTGAATTGGCCAGTTAATTCAGTGAAAAATAATATCTTTCTGCTTGACAGAAAAAAAAGCTAAGCCAGCTGACTGACCAAATACATTCATATTTTCTATGAATCTATAATTATTTGAAAGCAATTCATTGTATTCATATATCATATAATAGTTTACCACTGAATTCCTTATGGAGAACCATCAACCTCTTCCTTTTACTGGCTTACAAAATGAGGAGAAATGAGAGTTCAGTTAAAATTGCTCTTCAATTTTCCATGGTATCTGTTTACCTGAATCAAACAATAACTGGCATGGAAGTTGGCTTAAGATAAAATGAAGCTTCATTTTTACTCAAGTCATTGCCATTCCATGATATAACCTGGTCACCTCTGCCAAATGTTTAACCCCTAGAGTAATATAACTTGGAAAAATACTGTATAATCATGGTTCATGGAGAAGACGTAGTAAAACTTTAATGTGACCACACTAATGCATTGTTGGTAGAACTATGAAGTGTCTTAACTCAAATGGAAAACAATTAGGAAATATTCTAGGAAGTTATTAAAATGTTCACATCCTTTAACTTAGCATTACAACTCTCAAGTACATACTCCACGTTGTTGAAGGACAGAAAAGTCTCACATATGCCAAAATATTCACAGTAGCACTTTTTGTGGTAGAAAAAACAAAACAAAACAAAACAACTAACACCAAAGTGATTGCCCATTAAAGAAGAGTTGAACAGATTATGGCTTGTAAATGTAATGAGATATTATTTCACCACAAGAAATGACAAATAAGAGGAATACAAAGAAAATCGGGAAGATGCAATGTCCACAACAATGAAAAGGAAAGTGACATTAAACAACAACAGCAAGAAACATCAAAACTCATATGAATGCAATGATCAATCTTTATTCAGAAAAGCTAAGGATGAAATCTATTTTCTCTCCTGTTTTTGTTTGTTTGTTTTGTTTTATTTTGTTTTTATTTAGGCAATGGGGTTAATTGACTCATCCAGGGTCACACAGTTAGTAAGTGTTATTTGTCTGAGGCCGGTTTTGAACTCAGGTCCTCCTGAATCCAGGGCCGTATTCACTGCGCCACCTAGCTGCCCCTATTTCTCTCCTCTGGATGGTGACATGGGGAACTACAAATGTGTAATGCTATCTGTACTACCAGATGTGAGTGAAGCATCATTTTGTTTTGCTTAACTGTTTCTCTCCAAAGCAAGTTCTCTCAAGGGTGATTGAGTTATTGAGGACTTATTCCCTCTGCCCCTGAAGCTCCCTTCTCCTACTGGTGAGTTATTCCCTTTAAGGAAGAGTCCAAATAAGCCATCCTTCACTCTCCAAACTTTTTCCTCAAATCTTTGAATGGAATCCCCCATTTCAACTATCTTTAGGTGTTGTCTCTCTCCCTCCACCCCTTAACATAGGGCATGGTACATAATAAACATTTGAAAAATGCTTATCGATTTGGCAACTCTGTGTGTGTGTGTGTGTGTGTGTGTGTGTGTCAGCAGCTAGTTGGCACAGTGGATAGAGCACTGGGCCTGTCTCTTTGTGAGTTCAAATCCGGCCTCAGACGCTTATTAGCTGTGTGACCCTGGGCAAGTCACTTAATCCTGTTTGTCTCAGTTTCCTCATCTGTTAAATGGACTGGAGAAGAAAATGGCAAACCACTCCAGTATTTTTGCCAAGAAAACAACAGATGAGATCTCAAAGAGTTGGACACGACTGAAAACAGCTGAACAACAAATTGGGTGTATATGTGACTGATGAGTTAGCAAGCATTTATTAAGTACTTACTATGTGCCAGATACTATGCTAAATGTTGGAGTTATAAATACATACATTATATCTGTATCTATAGCTGTATCTATCTCTTTCCATATCTGATACAGATACATTTCTCCATGTATATATATATATATATATATATACATACATATGTGTATATACATATACATGTATATGTGTATATATATGTGTGTATATATACATATATGTACATTTAACAATAAGGCATCTTTTAATTTAACAAGGCTCTCATCTACCTAACGAAATCAAGAATGTCTTACAAGGCAAGATTTCAGATTACCTCATATGCTTGGCACATAGAAGGTGCTTAATAAATGTTTATTCATCAATGTAAAGAAAGTGTTATTCATAATGGGAATCCCACACATGCTCTTTTAAAGTATGGAAACATAGTATAATCACACCTCTAACAAGTCAATTCAACAAACATTTACTAAGTATCTACTACATGCAGGCTTATACCAAGAGAAAGGCAGTCATAATTGGTAGACCTTGAAGTTCGAGGTTTTTTTTTCCTTTCTAAGAAAAAAGTCCAATTCTCTTTCCTCTCTTCTGAAGCTTTAGTTTAAAAGCAACTGACACTTTCTTTATTTTTTAAAATCACTCAATTTAGATATGAATCTGTCTGCATGTCACCAAACTAGACTTTTTTTTTTTTTTCTCACCCCTTCTCACTAGGCGCAGATGCATGAAACAGATTATTTTTTCCCTCCTCAGAAAATGTTAGTGATAAAATTCATCAAACTATAGACTCCCAAATGTGGAAGGCAACTTGGAGAGATCTTCTATAGTTCACCTCACTGTCCATAGGACACATACATCTACTATCTAAGACAGATCCATATTGGTCTCATTTTCAGACTTCTAGGGAAGAAAAGTCCACACCCTCCTCTGGTATTTCAGCACTTAACCACAATTCATTGTCATGAAATTCTTCCCTATAACCAACCTCAATCCCTCATTATTCTCTTCAAGATAATTTCTTTTTTATTTTTTTTTCTTAAGTGGAGACTGAAACCACCCAGGAGGTTTTTCATAGACTTGAAGATAACTGAGAAAACTCCTTAATTCTTAATGACTGATTCATACTTTGTGAGCATTCCAGAGAAGCTAGGCTGTAGAGTAGGGTCTTGTTAAGTAAATGAAACATGCAAGCAAGATTTTGAAACTGTATGTTTAACCAACTTAGGAAAATAAACTGTTTGCAAAGGCTTAAGAAACAACCATTCAAGGAACAACCATTGAAATGCTAATTGTTATCTTCTCTATTTATTAAAGCAAACCTGGAAGACCTTTCCACAGGCGAGGTTTTGTTATGCTAGGAGGTGACATCTATTTGAAGGTATTTTAATTCTTCAACACTTTCAGGCTGTGTGATGTCACCAGTGTGGGTGATCCACCCACCACACAGCCTGCAATCTCTCTATAGCTGAGGAGGGGGTCTTGCGGAGTTAGTTGGTGTGGTAGAGAAATTCATCATCCTGCAGCCAATCTGGTAATGACCCTCTTCAAATTTGACTAGGTTGGTCTTCAGATGACATGAATGCAGTCTGACACTAGGCTCAGGCCTTTCTAGTTTAATAGAAATTGATAGAACTTATACCCCATTGGCCTGACCTTTGTGAACAGTCAGTTCTAGGTCAAGATGAATCATCAGAATAGGACTTCCATAACAGGTACACATGATATCGTTCAGGGATAATAAAATTTTATTATTTGAAATATATTTTATACCTTGGAATTTCACTTACTCATAGAATGACCTCCTGCCCTGTGTTCCTCTGAATTAATGAAAGTTTACTCCTTAAGCTTCCATTTTTTTAAAGCTAAATAATCACAATTCCTTCTTAATCATCTTCGTGATTCTTGCCAGAGTATTTATCGAATTTGCTACAAACATAACTCTTAGTTTGTGGCACCCAGAGCAACACACACCTATACATAATAAAATATTTATAGCAGCTGTTTTCTGGTGGCAAAGAATTGGAAATTGAGGGGATGCCCATCAACTGGGGAATGGTTGAACAAATTGTGGCTTGTGATTATGATGGAATACTATTGTGTTGTAAGAAATGATGAGTAGAATTCTCTCAGAAAACCTGGAAAGACTTACATGAACTGACGCAAAGTAAAACGTATTATGTACTAAGTAACAGCAATATTGTAAGATGATCAGCTGTGAATGACTTAACTATTCTCAGTAATACAATGATCCAAGACAACTCTGATGGACTTACAATGAAAAATGTTATCCATCTCCAGAGAAAAAACTGAGGGTATGGGAATACAGACTGAAGCATACTTTTTTTCACTTTATTTTTCTTGGGTTTTTTTGTCTATGTTTTCTTTCACAACATGACTAATATGGAACTGTTTTACATGGCTACACATGTATAACCTATATCAAATAGCTTGCCTTCTCAACAAGGAGGAGTGGGAAGTGAGGATGGGAGAAACTTTGAAACTCAAAATTTTTAAAATAAATGTTAAAAATTGTTTTGACATGTAATTGGGGAAAAATAAAATACTAAATAAATTTTTTAAAAAATAATTCTTCTGAAACACCAACCCCAGCTCCACGAATAGGAGTTACTGATTTGAATGTTTGATAATAATGATTATGCCTTTAGGGACTGGTCCAGTGATTTCACTGAGGGAGGAGATTCCTAGGTGGTGAAACTTCCTCTACTAGTACAGGTAAGCAGGGGTCATGAATCTTTTTATGTCATGGATGCCTCTGGTAGCCTGAAGACACCTATGGAAAGTTTTTTAAAGGTATAAAATAAAATACATAGGATTATGAAGGAAACCAATTATATTGAAACAGGTATGTACCTACCTATATCTATATAGTTTACAGACCAATGTTAAGAACTTCTATATTAAAGAGTCATAAACCAGTATATGTCAGGGGAGGGTCAGATTACAATTTAAAAAAAAAAGAAGAAGAATTCTTGAAATATCCAGCAATAAAATGGGAGTGGAAGGGAAAAGTGTTAAACAAGAAAGTCTACAGTTTTACTACATGAACTGGTTGTGGAGTAGTTTTCATGGTCTATCTCAATATTGATATTATTACATTTGCTTAGGCACAGACACTGTGAGGCCCACCATTGTCAGTGGGCCATTTATGTAGCCATTTAGCGTAGATGAAGCCAAAGACTCAGCAGCAGACTCAGACAGATAAAGCTTAATTGGTGGTTCCTAACATTTTTTTTTTTGGCCCATTCAAAGTAGGTATAAAGCAAGATGGTTAGGGTTGCCCATATATCTTGCAAACCTTATGATTTTTCTGGAATTATCTATGCTTGCCAAATGTACTGTACCCTACCCCACCTCCCAAAAAAGCTCATATTGGTTAAGGCCAACAGCCTCCTGGTTTCTGTCTGCAGCTTTGTTTGGAAGTTCTGTATTCCAGGATTCTAAAAGAAAAAGCCATCTTGGTTAGGTGGGTCACTCCCAAGTTCAAACTTCTACCTTCTGGTAATCTGGAAGTCATTCAATATGAAGCTTACTGAAGGTATATAGGGAGGAGGGCATCATCCAAGTCTGACGGTCTCTGGAGCTTGCAGCCACCACAGCCCTCTTGTTTCTTGAACACTGACAAGCATATAAAGATGTTGCTATTGGACAATAAGCTGTATGCATCTCCTCTCTGTGGCTGGGAGAAATTAATGCTTCTACAGTAAGGTATAATTCTCTGCACATAGTAGGGCCATCATTACATTTTAATTGCATTTTTCAAAAGCCATCTCTTAACAGCAAGCTTCCAGAACTTCTATTTGAATGTCGGCAAGTTGTTAATGCCATGGCTTTTGGAGGATATTTTGGGCTTGCTCTGTTCAACACATAGCACGTGGTGATGGGATTGGCAGGTCATTTTCCCTTGGAAGGGGAATCATCAGAAAACTCCTTTTCTGGAGCTGAGCTGTCATTTGCACCAGAAGGTTGGTGGAAAGTGCTAGCCTACTTATGTTGAGTGTGAAATAGATGATTTAACATGGAGTTTAAACCTTCCCAGAGGTAAGTAATGACATTTCTCTTTTGCAAGGATTGGAAAAGGAGTCTAAACAGCTATAGGTATGATGATTTCACCAATACCTTAAAGTTAGAAAAGAATATTAGTGCTGAGTGAAATGAGCAGAGCCAAGAGAATCATTTCTACAATAATAACACTGTAAAGAAAAACAACTTGGAAATTCTGAAGCACTCTGATCAACACACTGACCGACTAGGATTCCAGTGGAGAGATGATGATACATGCTACCCACTTCCTGATAGAGAGGTGATAGATTCAGGGTGCAGAATACAACATAAGTTATTTGGCATGGCCAATAAAGAGATTTTGTTTTGCTTAATCATGCATATTTGTGACAGGAGTTTTGTTTTCTTTGGGGAAGCCAAGAAGAGAGACAGGGAGTTGAGAGTAAGAGAAAATAGATTTTTGTTAGTATACAAAAATAAATTTAAAGAGCAATTTTAAAAGAAAGTAGTAGGCATTTGTGGTGCAGTGTAAAGTGTGTTATATTCAGCATTAGAGGACCCAAGTTTGAATGTTGGCTCTGCCACTTAATATCTATGTGACTTTGACCAAATCACTATAATCCTCTGGGTTTCAGTTTTATGATCTGAAAAAAAACTTGGACTAGATCTAAATCTAAGCTCTTACAACTTCAAAGTGGAAAGTATCTATATTTTCTGAGTCATTTAGGTAAAAGCAGAATAAGTAGGTATGGGAGACCTGTAGGAGGCTGCGCTGATTTCCAAGGTAGGCAGGTCACAACTGCTTCCTTCCCTTGGTTAGAGGTCAGATCTCCTCAGCTGCTGCTCATATCCTTGCCATTTCAGATAAGCCCATGCACACCAAAGGACACATTCCATCAGTGGATTGTGAAATAGAACACACCAGCAACAGCAGCCCCAGTGCCTGGAAAACAGCAAGCTGGGCAAAGCTTCACAATTTGTACTATTTCCAAATAGCTTGGCTGGCTGTCTGTAGCTACACATTTGAACCAGTGACTGAGCAGAGCTATGAAGTGTAACCAGCCTAGCAGAACCCCATGAGGCGTACAAGCAAATAGACACTTTCTACTTCTGACTACCACAAGCCACAGATTCAATTTGGTTATCTGCCTTATAAATTTCCAATCGACAGAGTTTGTTACGGGTCCTTTTGTTAAAAGGGGGAAAATATTTCAGCTCTTGCTTCCTTTCCAATCAAGGGTTTCCACTTAGGGATCAGGAGCTGAGACACAGAAAGGAAATCCAGTGGAGTTTATTTTTAACTGTATTAACATGCTGGCTTTCTTTAAAATAAAATCTGAGGGGATTCATTCCATTCATTCAATGTACAACAAATATTTCTAAAGCATCTAAGTCATAGGTCCTCTTCTTTTACAGATAAGGAAACTGAGAAGAATAAATAGCTAGTGTTTGTATACCACTTTCAGATTTACAAAGTGATTTACATATGTTAGCTCATTTGATCATCACAACAACCCTGTGAAATAGGTGCTGTTATTGTCCCTATTTTACAAATGAGGGAACTGAAGCTCAGGAAAGTTGGATAACTTTTCCAGGGTGTCAGAACTAGTGTCTGAGGCAAGATTTGAATTCAGGTCTTCCTATCTCCAACTACAGCATTCCCTCTATTACATCACCTAGCCGCCTTTATAATTTATAATCAAGGAAGTAAAGTGAGTAGTCCAAGGTCACACTAGAAGTAAGTAGCATCTAGTACTCTTTCCATTGCATCAAATACAAGGCGCCATGATTGATGCTAAGACAAAAGTGAAACCCAGACACCAGAGTCCAAGTTGTCCCTCCTTGAGAATCTTTCAAAAGGATTAGTAATAATAATAATAATGATAATAATAACATTTATATAGTGCTTACTATACGTCAGGTACTATGCAAGCACTTTAGAAATATCTTCTCATTTGATCTTCGCAAAAGCCCTGAGAGGTAAGTGCTATTATTATTGCCATTTTACAGTTGAGGAAACTGAAGCAGAAACAGGCAAAATAACTTGCCCTGGGTCACATAGCTAGTATCTGAGGTTAAATTTGAATTCGGGTCTTCCTGACTCCAGACCCAGTGCTCTATCCACTGCATCACCTAGCTACCTTTTCAACCCAGTTTTCTCCCAGTAGATTACTGCCATTATTGCTTCCTTATTGCTATGAAGTGGATTAATGTATTCAGTTTCGGGTCCACAGTCCTTTCATTTCCATTTTTCTCGACCAAATATCCTTCCTCCCAGGATCAGCAGCCAGAACAGAAGTACACTGCCTTCCCAAGGCCTTCCTCTGCAAAGCAGCATCCCTCTCTGTAAGGGTCCATTAAGTGACACTGCCCAACCTCAGACAGTTTCCCAAGCATCACCTCTGCTACTATTCTCTCAAGATCTATACCACCTCATGCCCGTGGCTCTGTGTTTAGAATATGCAGGCTGCTAGTAAAGGAGAAAAGCAACCTTCTTCATATATTTCTACACACAAGTGTTATCAGAGCATCAAATCCAAGTCTGACCTATATACCAGACCAAGTAGGTCACCGAGTACACACTGGCCCGTGACAAATTGATTCTGAACCATCACTTATCTGGCTTTGTTGATGTCAAGAAGGATAGATCAGAATGATTAATAATTTACCAAATAGCTAAAAGCTTTTTTTTTTGTCTGTTGTTCCACTGCAGTCTCTAAGAGTTTATTGTTCTGAGCTCCAGTGCTAATAGAGTGGCATTTTTGCTTAGAATTTGAACAGAGACCAACATTAGAGGATTCATGTTAATTCTTTTTCCCTCTATTTGTCTCCTATGAAAGAATAGTCAAGCCAGTGACTGGAGTCTCAAAACAAATGATGTTAGGATGGGATTTGATTTTCCTCTTCTTAGGCCCTCCCTAATACAGATGATGAATTCCAGTTTCAATGAAGGAAAGCACATTTTTAAAGAGCCTTTGCAAAAAGAATTTCCTTTGTCAGATGAAGTATACCAAGTTTGAGGTTTAAAACATTGGTATCTATATTTAACCCAATCACAGAAAAAGGCTTTGAGGGAGGGGGATTATGAGGTAATTTCTAATGCTACTCCCTACCCCAGAAAGAAGGTCTTTCTGCAAGTGTCATTTATTCCTAATGTCAACATATCTTGAAAAATCCTACTAAGAGAGGAAAGTCTAGGGCAAGAAATAAACAGAAATAATGCTAGCTCTCCTCATTGCCTCTTCTTGTTTCCCACTTGTGCAGGGGTGATGAACTTGGAGTCCGAGGACATGAGTTTGAATCCTGCCTCTGCCGCTTCCTACACGTGTACATATGAGCAAATCACTTAATCTCTCTGGTCCTTACTTTCTTTGTCTGTAAAATGAGGGGGTTGTACCAGAAGGCTCAGGTCTAAGATCTCACTATCTTAATCTCTCCTTTCTCTTTCTGAATCGATCCTGCATTGTTTCTTCACTCAGTCACTCTCACTACTTTCAAGGCTTTTCTATCATATCAGCTTGGTGAGTAAGCAAGATAACTCGTTCTTGAATACCTTTGCTGGAATTCAGGGAACTTGAGAATCTGACAAGGTATAAACATGTCTGAGAATGCAAATTATGGAATCGGAGGACTAGACTGACGGCTGGAAAGTTGAATTGGCTAATACTTTGCCTCCTGAGAGAATTGTTTATGTGGCAATCTATGCCCAATGAATGGTTCCACCTCCCTAACACAAGAAAGACCCTAGAAAATATCAGAGAAGGTCAAGAAGAGAGCATTTTATGCATGGTAGATCACCTTAGTATTTTTTGTGATTTATTAAAAGGAGATTCTGCTATAAATTATATCAGACACAGATAGAAAAATAACACTGTGTAGTGCTTGTTTATGCCATGTTTTCTAGGGCTCCAATGCGTTATAGATCTAAACTCAGAAGTCTTCACTGGTTCCCAAGGAATAAGCAGGGAATGGACCACATTTTCCAAGTAACAAAATCAGGGCATCAAGAACTGCCATGTACCTATAAATGACATGCTCCAAGTCACAAAAGAAGTTAGTAGCTGAACCAAGAATTGATTTCAAATAATCTGATATTTGGTCCAGAGGTCTGTGCACTAACCCATCATGTCCAATTTCAGCTTGCCGGGATAGAATGTTGATTTTCTAAATTAAAAAAATTAAATTAAATTATGGCAGTGTAAAGTTAAGCAATTATTCACATAATAATAACCTCCCAAAAGAAAGATATGTTATATGTAGATCCATCAGACTATCTCAGATTTGAACTTGCCTGAATAACATAAAAGATCTTTGATATCTCTGGTGGAGGTATTCTCTCCATCAATAGAGATCACAACCCCTCCATGCCTGAGTAGATGTTCCTTAAGAGTGGCTGTGGCTAAGTAGGCACAAATATAGATATAAATGATATACAGACAGAGATAGAGGTGAAGATACAGATACAGATGAATCTGGGTGGCATAGTAGACAGAGTACTATCACCTGGAGTCAGGAAGATATGAATTCAAATCCAGTCTCAAATACTCAGTAGCTGTGTGACTTTGGACAAGTCACTTGACCTCTCTCTGCCTCAGTTTCCTCAACTACAAAGTAAAGATAATAATACCACCTACCTCCCAGAGTTACTATGAAGGTTAGATGAGATATTTGTAAAGTGTTTTATAAGCATTAAAGTGTCATAAAGTTGTTAGCCATATAGATCTCTCAGCACTTATAGTGATTATTGATTTGGTAGAGCAATATCATTAAAATTTCTACTTGAGCAGAGTCATCTGTGCATTTGTAACACTTACACAAGATTCTTTTAAAGATGTAACACAGAGATAACTTTGATTGACAACTAGGTGATGCAATGAATAGAGCACTGGGCTTGGAGTCAGGAAAACCTGAGTTCAAATCAGGCCTCAGACTTGCAACTTGTATGACCCTGGACATCATTTAACCCCTGTCTGCCTAAGTTTCTAAGTTGCCCTCTCCAACCCATCACTGTCTTCCCTAAACTGTGGCACTCAGAAATAGAATGAACACAATATGCCAGATACATTCTGATTGGAACAGAATCTTGCAGGACAATAATCTGCCTTGTTCTGGACAATATGCCTCTCTTAAGAAGGCCTAAAATTGCATTAGCTTTTTTGGCTATCATATCACTGTTGACTCAGATATTTAGTACTGCAGTTCTAAAACTCCCTGACTGCTTTCAGAAAAACTGCCATCTAGCCATGTTGCACCAACCTCCCTTTAATCTTTATCTGACTTTTCAAACTCAAGTGAAAGACTTTCCACTAATCCCTATTAAATTTCATTTTATTAGATTTGGCCCATTGTGCTAGTTTGTCAAGATCACTTTGAAAATCTTTAATTTTGATTCTATCATTTATCATGTTAGCTAGATTTGAGGTTAGGAGAGAATTAGAAGCCTGCCTTTGACACTTAAGAGCTATATACCTATGGGTCATTGATTTAGTTTCAGTTTTTCTATATCTAAAATAGTTATAATAATACCTGTAGTGCTTCCCTACCAGGGTTGTTGTGAAGATCAAATGAAATGATGTATGTTAAGTACTTTGCATAAATGTTTAAAACTCTCCTAGCTCCTAGCTTCATGTCATGTTCAAATTTATAAGCATGAGATGCTTTTATCCAAGTCATTGATAAAAAAAAAAATGTTAAACAGAACAAGTATAAGGACATTCCATTAGAGACCTTCCTTCAGGTTAACAGCAGGCCATTAATCTACTACTCTTTAAGTCTAGATATTCAACTAGACACACACCTAACTGTGCTACCATCTAGCCAGCATCCTTCTATCCTGTCTACCAGAGTTTCATGAGGGCCTTTATCAAGAGCTTTCCTGAAATCTACTTAGAAAACAGCATTTTCTTGACCTGTCAGGCTAGTTATTCTATCAAAAAAGGAAATGAAACTACTCTGGTATGACCTGCTCTTGGTGAAGCTATGAGTTCTCTTTGCGATCACTACTTTCTTTTCTAGATGGTCGCTAACAATCCCTTTAATGATATGCCCTAGATTTTTTCCAAGAATCAAAGTCAAATTGCCTAATAGTTTTGTATACTCCATTGTATGGAGTATACTTCTTCCTTTGGAAAGTCTGACTTTTGTTCTTCTCCAATCCTGCTGTACCTCTGCCATTTGCCAAAACCTTTTAAAGATTACAGATGGTGGCTCAGCAATCATATATACCAGTTCTTTCAGTGACCTGTAACATAGTTTCTCTTGAGTATGATGACTTAAACTTATCAAAGGCAATGAAATTGGCTCTTTTTATCTCCTTATTTCTCTTGTTTTAACTTTCTGCTAGCCATTTTTGCTCTGTCCTTTCTAATCCATAGAACATTCTCCTTGGCAGCAAAAAAATGGAAGCAAATATAAGAATTGAGTGGTTTTGCTTTCTTCCTACTGCCCATGATCATTTTCTCATCCACCCTGAGCAACAATCTTCTTTCTTCTTTGATCCTCCTCTTTGCCCTAATACAGCTTAAAATGCCCATTTTGTAGTCCTTAGTCTGCAATGCCAACCTCAACTGATTTTGGACTTTAGAAATCCTAACATTCCTTGCAGTAGTAGACTATGCTTTCCCTTTTCATACATCTCCATCATACTCTTAAGCATTGGTAGAAATGGATGTGGGTACTGCTGTTTCCCACTGCCTATCAAAGTCTAAATTCTATAGCCTGGCATTCAGTGAACCCCACAATTCAGCCTAACCTGCCTTTTCAAGTTTGCATTCTTCTTCTACTAAAATTCTCTACTCTAGTCAAATTTGTTTTCCTGTTGCCTGAAATTTCCTTGTGTATTTTTTTACTTATTTTTTAATGCTTTTTTACTTATATGAGGTAACTTCTTAGTGAGGAAACAATTCATTTTCTCAATTTTATTATAAAATTTCCCCTATCTTTTAAATAAAATTGATACTGTTTTCAATTACATATAAAAACAATTTTAACATTTATTTTTATCATACATGTGCAGTCATGCAAAACATATTTCCATATTAGCCATGTTGAAAAAGAAAATGCAGGGGAAAAAAAAACAAAGAAAAATAAAGTTTAAAAAAACATTCTTCATTCTATATTCAGACACCATCAGTTCTTTCTCCAAAGGCAGATATCAATTTTCACTGTAAGGCTTTTGGAATTGTCTTGGATCATTGTATTCCTGAAAATAGTTAAGTCATTCACAGTTGACCATCATACAATATTGCTGTTACTGTGTACAATGTCCTCCTGGTTCTGCTTACTTCACTTCTCTTCAGTTCATACAAGTTTTTACAGGTTTTTTCTGAAACCATCCTGCTCATCATTTATTATAGCACAGTAGTATTCCATCACAGTCTAATACCACAACTTGTTCAGCCACTCCTCAGTTGATGGACATCTCAATTTCCAATTCATTGCCACCACAAAAAGAACTGCTATAAATATTTTTTACATATAGGTCCTTTTTCTTTTAAAAAAAATTTTTTTTTTGGGATACATTCCTAGTAGTGGTATTGCTGGTTCAAAGGGTATGCAGAATTTTATGGCCCTTTGGGTATACTTCCAAATTGCTCTACAGAATGGTTGGATGAGTTCATAACTCCACCATCACTCCTTTAGTGTCTCAATTTTCCCCATCCTCTCCAACACTTATCATTTCCCTTTCATTCCCATATTAGCCAATCTGAAAGGTGTGAGGTGGTTACTCAGAGTTGTTTTAATCTGTATTTATCTAATCAATAGTGATTTTAAAAAATGCTCTAAATCCCCAACTTATCTTAATCTTTGGTAGTATCTATGACCTCTAAACCTCTCAGACCAACATGTATGGGTTCTGCCATCATATTCTAAGGTTCAAATTGTTTTGTGAACATATTGCCTTGAGGAATGCTGATATAGAGTGATGATGCTTTTCATTAAAAATGGTGGTATCAACAGAATACCTTTTTTTGTCAAAGATCTGCCAAGTCATCAGTGTGGATACTCCCTTCACTAACAGAAACTGCAACCCCTTAATGGCTTCATAGACAGTCTTTAAGAGCAGCTTCATAGAATAAATCCATCTTCCTGCAGCCTACCTGGTAATGAGTGACTCTGAACTTACCTAGGCTGAACTTTATACCACAAAAACTCAATATATCACTGAAATAGTACTTGATGCATTTCCACCTTAGCCCAACCTGCCATAACTAGTCCTCTATTCATTGACATAATCTCCAAGGACTCAGAGTAACTTTTTTTTACCTCAATGGTACATTTGAGGAACATTTTAATGAAGAAGTGTTTTGCCTCCAAATATGACATTGCAGAATACAACACTCATTTGAACTTGATTACTGATATGCTCTAATATGCCAATGGATCTCATTGGTATAGGTATTCTTTTCAAGGCAATAGCCAGCCATGCCTTATAGACTGTCCACAGGTTATCCGTCACTCCAGCTTTGTGATCATTCCATTGTTATTGGGGGGGGGGGGTTTCCAGTCAGTTATTTTAATACTGGAATGCTCCACACAATTTCTTTTATGTAGTTTCCCATTTCTAAAGTTCTGTTGCCTATCCAAGCCCACAACATGCTTTTTGATTGTTCTCTGATTCGTTAGCAAGCTTCAATTCATTATCAAGCTTCAATTCATGCTGTGAGTTACTGCTAAAATACTGTTAAAAAAAAAAAGAGAAAGATCTTCATCTCAGGAAGAGGTTAGGGTCATTAAAAGCACTGCAACATTTCCCAAAGGCCATCCAGTCTACTCTTAAGCTGTGCAGTTCAAGGTGTAGCTCCATTTTGGTGCATATCCCAGGAATGCAAATTAATGGATGAGCTGTCCATCCACATGCCTATTATAAAGTCTCCTCTGGAACGCTTTTTAAAAATCAAAACAAAATAAAACATAACAAAAAAGTCATACTTTTGTAGTCACTTCTATATAATAGAGATGAATCATGGCTGTGAAAACATTAAAAAAAAAAAATTTTTTTAAACTTTCACTAGACCCTGCCATGCCCTCAAGCTGTTGTCCTATATTTCTCCTCCTTTCCTCAGACAAACTGCTACAAAAAGCCAATTCTATTCTCTGTTCCTCCATTTCTTCCTTCTTCTCTCACTTACACCTAAACCCTTTGCCATCTGGCTTAGGACTTCATCACTTAGAAGAAGCTTCTCTCTTTAGATTTACTAATATTCTCTTTTGTTTCCTATAGTCTTCCTAATTTTTTAAAATTTATTTGTTTATTTTTAGTTTTCAACATTCACTTCCACAAGATTTTGAGTTCCAAATTTTCTCCCCACCTCTCCCCTCCCCCCACCTCAAGATGGCATGCATTCTACTCATCTGCCCTCCTTTCTATCACCCCCCTTCTCTTATCCCCTTCCCCTTCTATTTTCTTGTAGAGCAGGATAGATTTCTATACCCTATTGCCTGTATATCTTATTTCCCAGTTGCATGTAAAAACAGTTTTTAACATTTGTTTTTAAAACTTTCCTCCCTCCCCACCCACCCTCATTGAGAAGGCAAGCAACTCAATAGAGGTTACACATGTGTAGTCATGCAACACACTTCCATAGTAGCCATGTTGTGAAAAGCTAACTAAATCTTCCTTCATCTTATCCCACCCCCATTTATTCTATTCTCTTCTTTGACCCCGTCTTTCCTCAAAACTGTTTGCTTCTGATTACTCCCTCCCCCAATCGGCCCTCCCTTCTATCATCCCTTCCCTCTTTTATCCCCTTCCCCACTATTTTCCTGTAAGGTAAGATAGATTTCCATACCTAATTGAGTGTGTATGTTATTCCCTCTTTAAGCCAAGTCTGATGAGGGTAAGATTCATTCATTCCCTCTCACCTCCCCTTTCTTCTCCTCCATGTAAAAAACATTTTTCTTCCCTCTTTTACGTGAGATAATTTACCCCATTCTACCTCTCCCTTTCTCCTTCTCCCAGTACAATCCTCTCTCACCCTTTAATTTTATTTTTCACATATCATCCTTTCATAATCAACTCACCCTGTGCCCTCTCTGTCTCTATATATATGTATGTATGTATGTATGTATGTATATGTATATATATATATTCCCTCCAACTACCTTAATACTGAGAAAGATCTCATGAGTTACAAATATCATCTTTCCATGTAGGAATGTAAACAGTTCAACTTTAATAAGTCCCTTATGATTTCTCTTTCTTGTTTACCTTTTCATGCTTCTCTTGAGTCTTATATTTGAAAGCCAAATTTTCTATTCCACTCTGATTTTTTCATCAAGAATGCTTGAAAGTCCTCTATTTCATTGAATATCCAATTATTTCCCTGAAGGATTATATTCAGTTTTGCTGGGTAGGTGATTGTAATGGGTAGGGTTGTAATGCTATCTCCTTTGACCTCAGGAATATTATATTCCAAGCCCTCCAGCCCCTTAATGTAAAAGCTGTTAAATCTTGTGTTATCATGATTGTGTTTCCACAATATTTGAATTGTTTCTTTCTGGCTGCTTGCAATATTTTCTCCTTGACCTGGAAACTCTAGAATTTGGCTATAATATTCCTAGGAGTTTTCCTTTGGGGATCTCTTTCAGGAGGTGATTGGTGGATTCTTTCCATTGCTATTTTACCCTCTGGTTCTAGAATATCAGGGCAGTTTTCCTTGACAATTTCTTGAAAGATGGTGTCTGGGCTCTTTTTTGGATCATGGCTTTCAGGTATTCCAATAACTTAAATTATCTCTCCTGGATCTATTTTCCAGGTCAGTTGTTTTTCTAATGAGGTATTTCATATTGGATTCTATTTTTTTTTCATTCTTTTGGTTTTGTTATGTAATTTCTTGATTTCTCATAAAGTCATTAGCTTCCACTTGCTCCATTCTAATTTTTAAGGAAGTATTTTCTTCAGTGCACTTTTGGACTTCCTTTTCCATTTGGCCAATCCTGCTTTTTAAGGCATTCTTCTCCTCATTGGTTTTTTGGACCTCTTTTGCCATTTGGGTTAGTCTATTTTTAAGGTATTATTTCTTCAGTATTTTTTTGAGTCTCCTTTAGCAAGCTGTTGACTTGTTTCTCATGATTTTCTTGTATCACTCTCATTTCTCTTCCCGGTTTTCTCTCTACTTCTCTTACTTGCTTCTCAAAATTCTTTTTGAGCTCTTCCATGACCTGGGACTGATTCATATTTTTTCTTGGAGGCTTTGGATGTAGAATCTTTCAAGTTGTTGTATCTGGTTATGTTTTGATATTCTTTGTCACCAAAGAAAGATTCTACGGTCTGACTTTTTTTGTGCTGTTTGCTCATGTTCCCAGCCAATTACTTAACTATTAAACTCTTTGTTAAGGTAGTGGTATGCTTCCAGTATGAAGATTGTACTGTCCCAAGCTTTAGGGATTTTGTGCAGCTGTTTTCAGAGATACTTCTAGGGACCCATAAATTTTCAGTTCTTCCAAGGTGGTATGATTAAAGGTGAGGTGTTTACTCTTTTCCTGACCTGTGCTCTGGTCCATGAGTGACCACAAGCACTCTTTTCTGTCTTGGAACTGTGAGGAGGATTCCCTCTCCACCAACACTACAAGCTCCACCATGCTAGCGCTCTTCCTTGCTTCAGGACCACCACTCAGGACTGTGACCCAGATCCTAGCATAGGCAAAGCAAAAGAATCCTGCCTCAGTGCCAGTGAAGAGATCCCTAAAATCCCCCTCTGATCAGTTGCTTGATCCTCCCACTGTCAGTGGACTGAGAGCTCTGGAAGCAAACACCACCCTGGGGCTGCACCAGAACTGGGGCCAAACCAAGCTCCTCTCTCACAGAGGTCCAACAGACCTTTCCTACTGGCCTTCTAAGTTTTCTTTGGCATTTGTGGGTTGAGAAGTCTGGAAACCGCCACAACTGCCCTCAATTCAATCCTCTGAGGCCTGCTCTAGGTTTGCTGTGACCTGTGCGCCCACGCCGAATTGCGTTCCTCTCCCCTCCCGGCACTATGTACCTTTCTGATCAACTATCCAGGCTATCTTTGGCTGGAAATTTGTTTCACTCTGTCTTTTTGTGGGTTCTGCTGCTTTAGAATTTATTTAGCGCCATTTTTATAGGTATTTGGAGGGGTTTAGGGGAGAGCTCAAGCAAGTCACTGCTTTTACTCAGCCATCTGGGCTCCCCCCCCAATATTCTCTTAAAGGCCTAATGTGATGTTTCTGTTTTTGTTTTCTCAGTCCTTATCCTTCTTGACCTCTCTGTTGCCTTTGACATTGTTGACCTTTTGCATCTGTATTTTATGCCACCTAACTCTGGGTGTTCTTGAACCCTCTGTCCTGGGCACCCACTTTTCCTACATATTCTCTTCTCTCTGGTTTTTCATAATATTCATTTCTTGGTTCTCCTCCTAACATTTTCACCACCTTTTTCAATCAGCTTCACTGGTCTATCATTCATATCACGTCTCTTAACTGTTCCCCTGTCTCTGTGCCTATGCACTGGCCACCCCATGTACCTGAAATGCTCTGGTGCCTTATCTCTGTCTCAGAGAAACCTCCTCTTCCTTCAAGACATGGTTCAAACACCATCTCTTACATGAAGTCATTACTTTTGTCCCTCAACTGCTAGTGCCTTTCCTTGCATTTAACTCCTTCATATTTATTCTTTATTTATCCTGGATATACTTACAAATGTATTCTTTGCTTGTCATTAGAATGAAAGCTCCTTCTGTGTAGGGATTGATTCGTTCATTGTACTTGTTGTTTAGGAGGCAATTGCAGTGTGGTGGACAGAGTGCTGGGCCTAAAGTCAGGGAGGCTTAAGTCCAAATCTGACCTCAAACACTAGTTATGTTACTCTGGACAAATCACTTAATCTCTGTTTTCCTCAGTTTCCTCAACTATAAATTGTGGATAATAATACTTACCTTTCAGAGTTGCTGTGTAGAGATCAAATAATATAATACTTGTAAAAAGTGCTTAGTATAGTGCCTGGCACATGCTATATAAATGTTTATTACTTCCTTCCTCCCCATTGCCTAGCTCAGTGTCTGATCCATAGTATGTGGTTAACTTATTGATTCTACTTATTTTTATACTTATAATTATTATACTTATTGATTAAATCAAACAATCTTTTCTGCACAAGTGATAGTTGCTCTAGAAAAAAGATTTCTTAATCTTTTTAGCATCAGAGACCCCTTGGACAGTCTGGTGAAGCCTATAGACCTCTTAGAACAATGTTTTCAAATAAATGAGCCAAATGCTAAATTTCAGTTAGAGATTAATGCAAATGAAGATGTAATTTTTTCCCAACAAAATTTACAGACTTCCTTGAAATCTATCTATAGATCCAAGATTAAGACTATCTTTTCTAAGATATGTAATTTCAACTATATTTTACAGAACTTGTTACAGATTACAGTTTTGTTTGATCACAAAGGTTGAATGGCAGAGAGGGCATGGATGGGGTCATAATAAGAAATCAATCTGGAAAGACAGGGTAGTGCTGATTTATAGAAGGCCCTGAATGCAAATACAAAAGAGATCACCTTTATTCAGTGAGTTCTAGGGAGCCAAAGAAGACTTTGGAGCAGACAAGGGAGGAGGAGCAACTTGCATTTGCAGGGGTCTGAAAATCTTTGTCATTTGTACACCTCCACTACAGATTATATAGATATTATATCAGAAAGGCACATTCAAAGAGGTTTGAACTGAGGTGAATGAGAATGGAGTCAACAGGGATTGATTGAATGCTAAAAAATGTGATCCCTAACTTGTATACCACAAATGAATCCCCCTTACCTAATTTCATGCAGGGTATCATAATAGTGTTACCATTTGTCCCATACACATATCATTTTAGAGTACTCATTTTGCCAAGTGAGGCTATATGAGCTCAGTTCAGAGCCAGCTGAGTTTGCCTATACCATACAGGTGGAGTTCTTGTTGCTCAACAGAAATAATAATAAAAAAAATTATATCTAAACCAGGCTGTTTAAAATCAGATTATATTTCCCCATTGATTCATGTTAAAGTTTCAAATAGGCATTTATCTTCATTTCCAATTGATTTTCAATTAAGCAGGGTTTCCGAACACCTGAGCTGGAAGTTTCTTTCCACCTCCTCCAGTTAATGATGCATAAACAAAGCTGATTTTATGGAGGAGGAAACAAACAAAGGATGCCTTTCCTTTTGTCATGAGAACTGCAATAGGAAAGGTTTGTATCTTACTGGCAAGACAAAAGTAAAAGATGTGTTCATGGCCCTATTTTCTGTACTTGCTTGTCTCTTTCCCTTAGCAAACTAATGCACTCCATGACTTCAACAACCATCTCTATACATAGAATTCTCAAATCTTGGAATTTATCACTTGCCCTGAGTTGGAAGGAAAGTCAGAGGATGTTTAACCCAGTCTATTTCTGGACAAGAATCCTCTTGACACCATATCTAACAACTGGCCATTCAGCCCTTGAAGACCTTGAAGGCCAGTGAGGAATAACTCACTCCTTCTCAAGGCAGCCCATTTTTCCTTCTATATAATAATCATTAGGAAGTTTGACTTGCCTCAAGCCAAAAATCTATCTCTCTGTAACTTCTACCTGTTGCCCCTGATTCTTTCCTCTGGGAATTCTGCCTGCAGAATTCATCTCTTGCCTCTTCCACAACAAAGCTTTTCAGGTACTTGAAGACAACTTTTATACCTCTCCTAAGTCTGCCCTTTTCTAAGCTAACTATGGCCAGTCCCTTCAAATGATCCTCATATGGTATGATCTTGAAGACTGATTAAGCTCATCTGAATATTTTTCTGTTTCTCCATTTCCTTCCTACTATATGGCACTCAGCACCAAAAACAACATTCCAGGTATGTTCTGACCCCAGTAGAGTACAGTAGCACTGTTGCTTCCCTAGTCCTGAATACCCTGCTTCTCTTAAATGTAAGCTTGAGATATCATTAGCTTTATTAGCTTCCATATAAAAATGGGTTGATTCTTACTGGACTTGAAGTCCAACAAAATCTCTAGGGTTGTGTAACCAGAGCCCAAGGCTTCACATGGGCAGGTTTCAATCCTGGGGGGGCGGGGTACTCTTTGGTTTATGCCTCTGCATAGCCTTTCCCTCAGAACACAAGGGAACACCATTTTACTCCCACCCAGAGTTTTCTCTGAAAACATTAGAATCAAGCATGTTTCTAGATGACTATAGAAAAGACAGAAGTTCCATCAGTTACTAACATGTTGAATACAGGATAGGCTTTATCTTGGCCCAAAAAATTAAAAATAGAATGGACTTATCCCCAATGCCATGAACAGTCAATACTTTTCCACTATAGTGGGCCTCCACCTTTAATAATAAGGTCTTATATAGTGCTTCCAAGTTATAGTACCCTCTACTATTAAGATTCCCTTATGAAGGAAAAGTACTCAGGTTCCAAAGAATCATACTCCCTTTGGTGAGACACACTCTGTAGGTGATTATCCCTATAGGCATCCCAGGATATCATTGGGAGGGATTAGTAGAATTTTATAATGCCCTCCTATGAGATTCCCTTGATAATATTAACTCTTTGTTAAGGATAACTTCTTATTCATAAAATTAGTAAGGACCAGGCTTTTGTCTCACCATTGAGATATCTCCTTGTTAAGATGTATAAATGTGCTTTGCCCTTAGTATTCTTCTGTCTTCAGTGCTACATTAAAGATGATTGATGATCATGACAAGTTATTTCTCTGAACTATGTATTTTGACTTGTCCTCTAAAGGAAGATTTGGAGAGCAAGAGAGAGAGACAAAGACAGAGACAGAGAGAGAGATAGAACCAGAGATAAGATCTAAAGTATAGCCAATTTAGACCAATGATGTACCCTGGAAATAAAGCTCAGGAAGGAGCAATGTGGCCTCAGAACAAGAAAGTACCTCATGATCTTAGAGGTGGCAGCGGATAGAATCAACAGCAGACTGGAGAGGAATTCCTAGTGCAAGTTGGGTGCTACAGGAAAATAAGCAAGCAGCACTGGACTGGCGGTGGTAGAGAAAGGGAGGATTTGTTGGACCTGACCTACTCGCCAGAGGATTCATTCTTAGGACCTCCTCAAGGAAAGGTATTCTGAGACCAAGCAAGAGATAGAGCAGAGGTAGTATAGGGATTGACATACCTTATGTAGACCTTCTGTAGAATGGACCTTATCCTTGACCAGCATTGAAAATTATCTACACTGAGCAAGGCCAGGGAAAAAAAGAGGGGTTGATTCTACAGTAACTTAAAACGATCTCTTCTTATGAGATGGAGGGCCATTCACAGTAGGACAATAAGGCTGGAGGATTTACCTGAGTGAAGTGAAGGCTTCACCAGGAGGATAGGAATGCTGGTTTGATTGTTTATGAATTCAGTGAGAGTTGATATTTTCTTTAATAAAACCTGCCCATATTTGTTGTCTTATTAATTTGTTTCATGAGAGCTGAGGATCTTTTTACCTTTTAATATAGGCCTAAAGATGATCCAGGTGCTGACCGTCCCAGGACAAACCCTCAGTGGAATAATGAGGTAAAGAGGAGCTCCCGAGATTGGGGGCCATCTAATGGGTGCCAACTGTTGGTTTCCCCCAGTGCTCCCAAATCCCTGAGGCACTTCACTAGGAGCCAATAAACCATTAAGGATTACTCTTTGGTTCCATTAACCCTAGTCTAGATGAAACCAGAACTTCAGGTCTAGATAACTAGGAGGGATAGTGGATGGAGCCCTGGGCCTAGAGTCAAGAAGACCTGAGTTTAAATCCAGCTTCAGACTATGATTGGGTGACCCTGGGCAAATCACTTACTATCTGTCTGCTTCAGTTTTCTCAACTATAAAATGGGGATAATAGCATCTACCTCATAGGGCTGTTGTAAGGATCAAAGACAATATTTGTAAAATGCTCAGCAGAGTGCCTGGGATATATTAGGCATTTATTTAAAAAAAATCTTGTTTCCTTTCTGGGACATAGACTGTACTTTTTTCCATACAAACTGCTGTCTAGCCATATCTCCCTCACCTTACATTTAGGAATTTAATTTTTTTAACCTATATGAAAGACTTTACACTTATCCCTAGTAATTTCATCATACTATATTGAGCGCAGTGCTCTATCCTGTCCAGATTTTTTGCATCTAGACTTCGTCGTACTTTTTTTTTTCTTTTTAAGCTTTTCCTACTTGTTTGGTACTATCTTCAAAAGTTAATCACAATGCCATCTATTCACCAATCCCTAAGACACCCCACTAGGGATACTATTCTTAGTAGTCTTTGAGGATTCCTCTTTGGAACCACCCCTGAATCCATCCAGTTATTCAGTTACCTCTGAATCCACTTAACTATACTTTTGTTTAGTCTATATCTCTCCATCTCATCCACAAATACTGCATGAGAAATTTTGTCATATGCTTTGCTAACACCTGGATAAACCAGACCTACAGCATTCCCCTGATCCAGCTACCTGTCCAAAAAAGAAAACAAGATTATTCTGGCCTGATCAGCTTGATGAAGCCATGATGGATCTTTGTGATTGTACTTTCTTTTCTGAAGGTTCACTAACCATGCCTATTTTTCCCCAAGAAATAAAGTGGAGGGCATTGGCCTCTAATTTGGAAATGCCACTTTCTTTTTCTTTTAAATGGGACTTTGGACCATTATCCAATTCTTCATTCCTCCTCTTCTGAGCTCCAGAATGGCATCTCCAACTGATGACAAGAAACCTCCCCCTGGACATCCTACTAGCACCTCAAACACAACATGTTAAGCAGTGAGATTATTATTTGCTCCCACAAATCTGCTTCTCTTTCTGATTTGAGTCTTTCTGGGACTCCCATTTAAATAATGTAAGAGAATAAGATTCACTCATTCCCTTTCACCTTCCCCCTTTTCCCCTCCACTGTAAGAACCTTTTCTTTTCTGTTTTTTTTTTTTGTGAGATGGTTTACCCCATTCTTTACCCTACAGAAAAAATAGGGGGGAAGGCGACAAGAGAGTAGGGAGATGATAGAGAGGAGGGCAGATTGGGAAAGGGGGTAATCAGAAGCAAATACTTCTGAGGAGGGACAGGGTCAAAAGAAAGAATAGAATAAATGGGGGGGGCAAGATAGGATTAAGGGAAATAGAGTTAGTTTTTCACAGCATGTCTACTATGGAAGTGTTTTGCATAACTGCACATGTATAACCTATATTGAGTTGCTTGCCTTTTCAATGAGGGTGAGTGGGGAGGGAGGAAGGGAGAAAATTTGGAACCCAAAGTTTTAAAAACACATGTTTAAAAAAAAATGTTTTCACATGCAACTGGGAAATAAGAAATACAGGAAATGGGGTACAAAAATCTATCCTGCCCTACAGGAAAATATAAGGGGAAGGGGTTAAGAGAAGGGGGGGAGAGATAGAAGAGAAGGCAGACCAGGGGAAGGGGTATTCAGAATGCATGCCATCTTGGGGTGGGGGGAGGGGTGAGATGCGGTAAAAATTTGGAACTCAAAATCTTGTGGAAGTAAATGTTGAAAACTAAAAATAAATAAATTTATTAATAAAATTTCTTTTAAAAAATAAATAAATAATGTGAGAGATTCTTGACTCTACCTTCCTGCTCACTTCTCATATCTGATCAGTTACTGTGTCCTGACCACTGCATTTCTGGAATGGCTCTCATATCTATAAGCACCCTTCTCTTTTCCCACTTCCACTATCTTGCTAGAGGCCCTGATTATTGCTTTTCTGGACCATTATAATTGTCTTCTAACAGGTTTTCCCACCTCTATTCCTTCCTATCTCTGCCAGAACCCTCTTTTTTAATGCACAGATCTGGTCTTCACAATCAATCAACCAATAAACATATATTAAGTGCCTACTATGTTCCAGATTCCGTGCTAAGTGCTAAGGATACCAAAAAGGGGGGGGGGGTGGAGATAGTCCTGCCCTCAAGGAGTTTACAATCTAATGGCCTCAAAAATATTAAATCCCGTTTGCCAAGTGAATAAAGTTAAGTTAAAAATCTTTGACTGAGTTTAAAAGCCCTCCTTAATTTAATACCAGTCTATTTCTCAATCTTTTTCTTCTGTTAGTCAATTCCAACCATTTTATATTTAAACCAAACTAGACAACATTCTGTCCTTCATTCTTTTCTTAGATCCATTCCTTTGGACTTTACCATGCCTCAGCTATGCTCTCACCCTGTAAGTTCCAACAGCCTTGTAGCCTTCTCATCCTGAAACATCCTTCTATTCCTTTTGCCCTCCTCTCTCATTGGTAAGTTCCTCCTGAAGCCTCCATTTTGAGAAAAAAACTCTGGCCAGCTATCTTGCATCTTTCTCCCAGCTCTGCTTCTGACTCTCTAGACTTTACTATATTGCCTCAGCCCTGGTACTCCCACCCTTACATTTTTTGAGCTCTCTTTTGTATAAAGTCTTCTCCAATTAGAATGCAAGTTCCGTGAGGGCAGGTATTGTATTTATTTTGTTTGTATTTGTATCCCCTATGCTTAGCACAGTGTCTTACACATAGGAAGGGTTAAATAAATACTTGGTAGCTTGACTTCTCCACTAAACACTCCCCATACACTTCTCTGTTACCTTATCTTGTAACATCACTTTACCTTGTGTCACTGATTAATTTCCTGCCCATTCTTTATAGCCCAATTCAAATATAAAATCTTGCAATCTTGCATGAAGTACCAGATGGGTAATATCACATGACTCTATGTCTTGTAACTCTCAAATACACTTGTGATGTAAGGCTGTGCATTAAGGACTGATGTCATCCTTTTTTTTTTTTTTTCCCAGGATGGAAATTCCATTAGCAGTAAGTGGAAAGAATATTGGTTTTGGAGTCAGAGGACCTGCATTCACATATTGCTTTTGTTATTTACTACTGGGATGACCTTAGGCAAGTCATTTTCTCTCTCTCTCTCCTTTATCTGTAAAATCAATTTCCTCATCTATAAAATGAAACACTTGGACTAGAGAGCTGATGAGGTCCCTTCCAGCTCAAAACCTATGATCCTATGTATTATTTAAACTTTGCATATGCCCTGAGACCTAAAGTAGCAGAAGACTATGTACATAATCGGCACTTAAAAATGTGTGTTGAGTGAATATACTGAAATAATTATCTAGATGTTTCAAAAAAAGAACCAAAAGCTGAAGTAAAACCTATCATGCAAATTCCCTAATTAATTCTGCCTACAGCCTATTTTTCTTCTTTTGTAAGGGGATTATCTAAGTGATTGCCACAGTTCAGCTTTGTTTCCACATTGTTGGACCTAAAAAATCCCCACATACACACACTCTTGCTCCTAAAGCTGTCAGAAGTTCATGTCTTGAAGTGTCTGCAATGGGCTCTCAAATGAGCTAGTGTTGTTATAATGTTGATGCCACGAAACCCAGCGCTATTGTGAAGTACAGGTAATGCCTTGTCCTATGTAAAGATACTCTGTAGATTTCACTATTTAAACCTGCTCCTTCATTTTCATGAGAACCATCCACTTATCCTAATAAGTAGGGGAAAAAAACCAAGGCTACAGAGTAATCATTCCTAATTGGATACAGATGCAACAGATTGATTCATTATTTCCAACTAGAACTGTCAATGTTTAGCATGGTGCTTCTATTAAATTAATATGCTAAATGTCTCCACTGCTGTAGCTGTGAGTTTAATTCAGTCCCAAGTTGGCAACCTCATTCTTTCCCCCAGAATATCTACAATGGCTTTCCCCCCTTTTTCTTCAGGTGGTTTTTTTTTAATTTTTTGCTCTCTGCTGAAAGGCATTTCGCAGTGTGGCACCTTCTCTCTACCACACAGTTTGCTCTCTCAACAAAAGAGGCAGCTCTAGGTAAAATTATTATAGAGTTGCTCAGTCACCACTGTTCTCATGTTATCAGGGAGGTTATGTCTACTAGGTTGGGTATGTGCAGCCTTTCCTAAAATTACTGTTACTCCTTGAAAGTCTGCTCAGAGCCAGAGTTGTACATATTCCACTTGGTCATCCCCTAGGGTAAGTGTCTCTGTTCAGACCTTTTCAGGAAGGTTAGAAAAAGTAGCTCTTTTTTTAGATTCAGCTGTCAAAAGTCATTTAGACTGCATACCATAATAAGGCACAACAATTTCTTTAGATTAGGAAAAGTGTGATTTTGAAAAATAATAATAAGGTAGAAAGGGGCAGCCTGGTGGCACAGTAGATAGAGTTCTGGGCCTAGAGTCAGGAAGACGCATCTCCCCGAGATCATATTCAACCTCAGGCACTTACTAGCTGTGTGACCCTGGGCAAGTCATTTAACCCTGTTTGCGTCAGTTTTCTCATCTGTAAAATGAACTGGAGAAGGAAATGGCAAACCACTCCAGTATCTTTGCCAAGAAAACCCCAAATGGATATGACTAAAAAATGACTAAACAACAAAAATAAGTTGACACAAAATGTATCATACATATAGAGTGTAAAATTATAACAGACGCAAGACGCCTGAAATTGCTGCAGATCCAATCACCTTTCCTGTTTAAGGATCTCTCTTGCTCTGCACCTCTCCTCCCTATTCTACCCCTCCCCCGGCTTCCACCAAGTAACAGGATGCCAACCCCCATCTATCTATTACCTTAAAGCAATTCGCGATCTAGGGGAAGTGCATAACATAGTCAGTAGAACTTGCCATAAGTAGTTATCTGTAGCATTACTTCTCACTTGAAGTCCCATATGGTCTCATAGCTGCACTGCTATGCACAGATGGACAATGTCTTGGAGTACATGGCTGCATCAGTGATCTGGAACCTTGAAGAAAAGAAGGAAACAAGCATTTATGAAGCACTTTTTATATGCCATACTCTGTGCTAAGCACTTTTCAAATATATCAATCGATCCTCACAACAACCCTGGGAAAGTGGATACTTTCATTTTCCCCATTTTACAGTTGGGGAAATTGAGGCAGACAGACGTGAAGTGACTTTCACAAGGTCACACAGCTAATAAGTGTCCCAAGCTGGATTTGAAATTAGGTCTTCCTCACAGTAGTCAATGACTATAGTAATCTACGATTTGATAAACCCAAAGACCCCAGCTTCTGAGATAAGAACCACTCTTTGAAAAAAAAGTGCTGGGAAAACTGAAAAAGAGTATGGCAGAAACTAGGCATTGATCAAAATCTCACACCATATACTAAAATAAAGTCAAAATGGGTTCATAATTTAGATATAAAGGCTGATACTATAAGCAAACTGGGAGAGCAAGGAATAGTTTATCTGTAAGATTTATGGAGAACAAAAGAATTTATGACCAAACAGGAGCTAGAGAACATTATGTAATGGAAAATGAATCATTTTGATTATATTAAATTGAAAAGTTTTTGCACAAACAAAGCCAATGCAACCAAGATTGAGAGGAATGCAGAAGACTGGGAAAGAATTTTTACAACCAGTATCTCTGATAAGGGCCTCATTTCTAAAATATATAGAGAACTAGGTCAAATTTATAAGAATACAAGTCATTCCATAATTAATAAATGATAAAAGGATATGAACAGGCTGTTCTCAGACAAAAAAATTAAAGCCATCTATAGTCATATGAAAAAATGCTCTAAATCACTATTTATTAGAGAAATAAAAATCAAAACAACTTTGAGGTACCACATCACACCTATCAGATTGGTCAGCATGATAAAACAGGAAAATGATAAATATTGGAGAAGATGTGGGACAACTGGAACGCTAATGCATTGTTGGTGGAGTTGTGAAATGATCCAACAATTTTGGAGAGCAATTTGGAACTATGCCCAAAGGGCTATAAAAATGTGCACACCCTTTGACCCAACAATAGCACTTCTAGGGTTGTATCCCAGAGAGATCACACAAATGGGAAAAGGACCCACATGTACAAAAATACTTATAGCAGCTCTTTCTGTGTTGGCAAAGAATTGGAAATTGAAGGGATGTCCATCAAATGGAGAATGACTGAACAAGTTGTAGCATATGAATGTAATGTAATGTTACTGTGCTATAAGAAATGATGAGCAGGCAGACTTTGGAAAAACCTGGAAATACTTGTATGGACTGATGCTGAGCGAAGTGAGCAGAACCAGGAGAATGTTGTACATAGTAATAGCCGCGTTGTTCAATGACTAACTTTGATAGACTTAGTCCTTCTTAGTAATACAAGGATCTAAGATATTTCCAAAAGCATCATGATGGAAAATGCAAAGAACATCCAAAGAACTATGGAATTTGAATGCAGATTGAAGCATACTATTTGTTCTTTTTTTCTTCTGTTTTGTTTTCTCTTTCTTGTGGTTCCTCCTATTGTTTTCTAATTCTTCCTTACAAGATGACTAATGTGAAAATATGTTTAATAGTAATGTATATGTATAGCCTATATTAGATTGTGCGCTGTCTTGGGGAGGGAGGTAGAAAGGGAGGGAGAGAAAAATTTAAAACTCAAAAGCTTATGGAAGTGATAGTTGATAAATCAAAATAAATTAATAAAAGAAAAGAAGTTAGGTCTTCCTGACTCCAGGCTCTTCATTTGAGTGCTCTAAGTGTTAGCAGAACAGAAGAACTCAGTGCCTTACCACAGTTGACAGGAGTAGATAAGGCTTATAGAGGCTATAAACATTCTTATTGCTCTTTCTTTTTTCTTCTCCTGTTCTGGGCCAGACTTGACTCAAGCCAGTCCTGTGGTATTTTATGTTTGAATGGGAATACAATGAGACACTCAGAAATCATTCAACAGTCAACAAAAGAAGATTTACTTAGTCAGAGCAAGAGAAGGATATTGAATAAGGTTCTCCATTGAAGATGCCCCAAGGTGATCTAGCTGAGTAAAGCTACCTTACCTGAATGTCCTAATAGCCAAGAATCAGAGGATGTTTGGAGTTCTTCCTGGCTGGGTCGTGATCAGGTGACCAGGAAGTGATGTCAACTGCCTGAATTTTAACCAGCTGAGACAATCAAGTCTAGGGGATGATTTCACTGCATTTGAAGGAAAAATGAGCCTAACATGCACTGAGGAAGAGGACAGGATAGTATTCCCTTATTTCCTTTCCTTTAGGCCAGCCTGCCTTTTTAAAACTCACACACATAGGGACATGAATGCATTCCTATGCATGGTCCCTAGAAAGTCACGTTCCAAACTCTACCAAAGGATGTATGTTTGTCCCAAGCCTTCTTGGAGATATAATCCAAAGAAAACTTGACTACTCAGGCCTAAATGTGCTCCAAAGCCCTTTAGGTGAGATGAGGATGAAGAATAATGGAACACAGGTCATTTACAATTGCTCTGGGGTATATTTATATTTAACAGAGAAAGTAGAGGGTGATGCTTCATATGAAAAAAAAGAAATGATATTGGTACAATTTTAGACATCTATGGAAGTTCATAGCAAACATGATCAATTCTGCATACAAAGAACAGAGAGAATATGGGGCATGGAAGTTCAGTATGCCTATTTGAGGAATATTTTTTAAAAGGATTCCCTTAGGATGTTATCTTGTGCTTATTTATAGAACTTTTTTTTTACCATTTTATTTTTATATATGGGAACTTCACTATAATATTGCTTTGGGCTTTTATCATAAGAACAACTTACAGGAGGCAACCTAATAATGAGATCTTTCAAGATTTTCTGCAATTCCATCAGATGACTTAGCCTATTCCTTGCTCCTTACTTTACTGGTAGACGATTATTCTTATGTTTGTTGTTGTTCAGTTGTATCCAACTCTTCGCGACCCCATTTGGGGTTTTCTTGGCAAAGATACTGGAGTGGTTTGCTATTTCTTTCTCCAGCTCATTTTCTATATGGGGAAATTGAGGCAAACAAGGTGAAGTGACTTGCCCAGGGTCATACAACTAATAAGTGCCTGAGGCTGGATTTGAACTCAGGAAGATGAGTCTTCTTTACTCTAGGCCTGGCACTTTATCTGCCGCTTAGCTGTAGTAATGTAGCTTTGAGCATGTAGTAAAGCCAGCCAATGATTGCATTATCCTGACCCTACATATATCCACCAGCCCAAACCACTTGTTCAATCCCTAGAATTTCTGCTATGTCACTCTGGCATAGACAAAACCTGGTCCACTCTGCCGTCATCCATTTTCTTTACTCCCACTCCTGGGCTGTCAAGTATTCCTGGAAAAATTCACAAAATTGCATTGACAAACTACAATACAAACTCTTGTTTTCTAACCCAATGAGGCCCTCATTAGTGTTCTGTAATCCTATTTTTCTTGTGTTCTTTCTAGTGGATTTTGTACACTGATTGTCTTAGAGTTTAGGTTCTTGATCTAATCTGTGTTCTCTAGAACATCATCCCAGTACTACCTCTCACTTTCTTAGTTGATTACCTCATCTCCTACTTTACCAAGATCAAAACCATCTTTTAACATCCTTACTTTCTACCTCAAACATTATTCACATTCTTTCATTCATTTAACATGCACACATTCTGCAATTCTAACAACTAAATTTCTATAACAAATTTTTTAAGCATCTAGTATATGTTTTCACCCATCCTGTCCTTTTCCCCTTTCAAAGGATCGTAAGTTGACAGCTAAGAGGTATCTTAAAGGTCAGGGAACCCGAATGTCTCATTTTAAAGATAAGGAAATTAAGACCCAGATTTACCTCAGATCCAGGAAGTGGCAGATCCAGGATTTGAACTCAGGTCCTCTGACTCTGAATCTAGCATGCAAATTGCATTGTAGTCCACTTCCCTTTCTCAGAGAAAAAAAAGATGCCTCTCATCCTTTTATATATGAGTCTTTACCTGTGCTCTGGATTCCATTCCCTCCCACTTGCCCTGATTTCTTTCTCCCTAAATTCCTCTTTGTTGATTGGTTCCTTCTCTATCTTCACATGCATAGGTCTCCTTTATCTTGGATGTAGAAGAGGGAATGAAACAAACAACTAGGCTTGACCTTGCTTTCCACCATCCAAACTCTCTCCTTCCTTTCACTGATAAGAGAACGGTTGAGAGTTCTTGTAATGTCTTCTTCATGTGTCATTCCTTCCTTAACCCTTTGTAATCTGACATTCTTCCTGCTACCACCACCAACAGGCAAGAAATTCTAAGAGGTCCAGTGGTGCCTCCACAGCCACCAGACTTCTTATCAGCCCGGTCCTTGTAACCGTCATCCAGGAAAGCAATTCTTGTGGAGATGCCATGTTGCAGCTCTTCTGCAGGTACCAAAGCACCAACTTCCTCAGCAGTCACAGCTATTGAAAACCCAGAAGAAAAAAATGTTTTCACCGCTAAAGCCCTGGGTCTCTTCAAATGGTTCGACAATGGAAACAGATGCAATTTTATCAAAGGAAATGTCATTAAAAAAAGATGCATTGCCATTTGCTTTGCAGTTGTATCCTAAGGACCACGGGGCCTTTCCACTGGGCTTAAGCTGATATCTTCACTGTATGTTGTCCCTTCCTATTAAAATGTGAACACCTTGAAAACAGAGACTATCTTATTTTTCTATTTGCATCCCCATTGCTTAGGATAGTGCTTCACACATGGTAAGTGTTTAATGATTGCTTTGGCATCCATTCATTTATTCCTTAGGTCTATCCTTGGACTTTTTTTTCTCTACATTATTTTCCTTGGTGTTCTCACCAATTTCCATGGCTTCATGCAGATTATTTCCAAATGGCAGTCTTCCCTGGGCTCCAGTTCCACATTTGCAACCATCTGGTTGAATATTTCCTTGCTGTCCCACAAACCCCTCAAACTAACTCAATATGTCTGAAATCAGAAAGCCTAATTTTCCCTTTCAAACTAGTTTGTGTTCCTGACTTCCCTATTTTTATTAATGGTACTACCATTTTTCCAGTCACTCAGTTCTAAAACCTCAGCTTAATTTTTCCCCCCATCACATCTAACTAGTCACCACCCTCTGCCAATTCTTTTGCAATGCTTATGTAAAGTCCATCCTTTCCTTTCTACTACCATCACCCTAACTCAAGCCTTTATTACCTCACTCCTCAACTATTACCATAACTCATAACTGATCTCTCTCTGTACCCAATCTTTCCTAATTCCAACTCACCCTGGACACTAGGATTAAACTTTTCAAAGCTCTAATTTAATTGTGTTACTGGCTTCCTTCAATGGCTCCCCAATGCCAATCAAATAAACTCCAAAACCTTTAGCCTGATGTTATAGGTTATCACTAATTCTTCATTTCACCTCTCTATAACTGTCTTAAAGTGACTTTCTATTCCAGACAGAGAAGATAAGTCGCCATTTTTTGTATATGACTTACAATTTCTCACCTTCTGCTCATGCTTTACTCTTCAACTTGAAATGCCCTCCTGCTGCATCTATACCTGTGTGACAGGACCAATATTTATCAGGGTACCCCTTTGACAACATGAGTTAGGAAAAATCCAGGCCAAAACCCGGACTTGTTCGGTCTTGGGAGTAGGGAAACACTCTATCTGTGCTCCAGCCCCAACTATATCAACATGACTTTCTGTTCGACTTGGGGCAGAAAAGGTCCTACCCATGTGGGATTTGGGCCTCTGCTACTTGGTAGATATATAAAGAACATAAGAGTCACTACACCATGCCTCTTACTCTGCTGACCAGATGTGTTTCAACATGGAAATGATAAGCTATGTCTATAAGAACTAAGTGCCACTGTATCCTTATTACATGTCAAATGAATTAACAAATATGTAAAGTACTTTGCTAACCTTAAAGCACAATATAAATGCTTCTACTTCTTCTTCTTCTTATTATTATACTTGCTATGTTTGAGATAAAATTCTGTGCTGGAGTCAGTTTGAACCAGCTTATAACTGATTGTTAAATTTTCAGTGTGAATATTTGTATTTCAGGAATCGGTAAACACTGCCAATCAGGGCTTGGTTTATAATTTTACTGATTGTCTAGATTTAAGAAAGTGATGGAGAAAATATTAACAATGGAGATTAAATGTAAAAATCTATTGAGTATACATATCTTTTGGAGACCCACTTATTAAACATTTGCCACCGTATTCCTGAATAAGAACCTCCTTTTATTAACAATTCAATGACTTCAAATTGCCTGATTTCATCCCAATATCAAATCTGAACTAACGTGGTGCTAGCCTTTAGCTGCCATTAAAATATCACCTTCACCATGAAATTCCCCCTCATCTTCCAGAAGGAATTGTCACTTCTCATCATCTATGAACTCTTGGTGTGTTTTTCCTATAGAACTCACAATATCCTACAGTGAGTGGTAGTTATTTGTGTATAACTTATTGTTCTGCCTGTGTTTCAATCACACTGGAACATATGAGGGTATTACTTCATCTGGAGGTTGCTTGAGCCATAGCTGGAAATAGCATTCCCCCTTCCTACCATGACTACACATGTTTTCCCTGGCAACTTAGAAGGTGGCAAGGAAGACACAAAGCATCAGTCTGAGGATTTGGAAATGCCTATTGTTGAGTGGGAATTTCCATTAGAGAAGTGTATGTTTTGCAACCTCGGACAACTGACCCAGGCCTTCTTCCTGTAAAGATTTTGAACAGGGTGGAGGTAAGAGAGGGATAGAATGACACATTCAATGTCTCCTGAAATTGGTTGGCTGTGCTGTTGAACAGCATCTGTCCAGCAAACACATCACAACACTCTTCTTTCCCTACGTCTTTATGTGTATCATCACTATTTCTGAGTCCCTGCTTTTATAAAATTCCTGTATATGCCCTTGTTCTTCTAGATTCAGTTCCTTGAGGACAAAATCAGTGTTTGATGCATCTTCCTAGATCCCTAACTGAGAATTCTAACTCTTGCAAGCAAACTAGATATGGCAGAGGGGGAGGAGTGACTGGGGATAAGAGAGACAGAGACCCTAGTGCCTCCAAGGCAAGTGCATTATCAGCACTTCTTATCTCATTAGTGATCCCATGTCACCTTTGAGACACAGGTCCCAGACTAAATGATTTGGGGGCAATGTACCCTGAATAGCTATAATAGTGTCAGTGAGGCCATAGGGAGCCCTGGGACAGAGACATGATGATGTTGATGAGATCCAGGGGGTGGCAGCCTGGGACATAGTGAAGGAGGGGTTAGACTTTGCTTCCTCCTTGCAGATACTGTGGAGGAGTGGGAGTTCATGCTTCTTTTCTGTGGCAGTCTTCTGAACCCCATCGTCTGCTGCTCTAAACCCCCACTGCCACCCCTGTGGAGGAAGCAAACATCTCAATATAGGTATCCTGTGGGGAAGAAGACCCCTATCAGCACCCTGGACCAAAGTTCTGGTTACCTCTGTACTAGTTATAGACATGCATCTTTGGATACCTCATAGGGCCTGCACTGTCCCTTGCATATATTTTTTATTTTTTTTGTCTTTTTTTAATTAATAAATTTATTTATTTTTAGTTTTCAACATTTACTTCCACAAGATTTTGAGTTCCAAATTTTCACCCCATCTCATCTCTGCCCCCACCCCAAGATGGCATGCATTCTGAATACCCCTTCCCCTAGTTTCCCTTCCCTTCCCTTCTATCTCTCCTCCACTTCTCTTATCCCCTTTCCCTTCTATTTTCCTGTAGGGTAGGATAGATTTCTATACCCCATTGCCTGTATTTCTTATTTCCCAGTTGCATGTGTTTTTAAAACTTTGGGTTCCAAATTTTCTCCCTTCCTCCCTCCCCACTCACCCTCATTGAAAAGGCAAGCAACTCAATATAGGTTATACATGTGCAGTCATGCAAAACACTTCCATAGTAGACATGCTGTGAAAAACTAACTCTATTTCCCTTAATCCTATCCTGCCCTCCCCCATTTATTCCATTCTTTCTTTTGACCCTGTCCCTCCTCAGAAGTATTTGCTTCTGATTACCCCCTTTCCCAATCTGCCCTCCTCTCTATCATTCCCCTACTCTCTTGTCCCCTTTCCCCTCTATTTTCCTGTAGGGTAAGACAGATTTCCATACCCAATTGAGTGTGTATGTTATTCCCTTCTTAAGTCAAATCCTATGAGAATAAGATTCACTCATTGCCTCTCACCTTCCCCTCGTTTCCCCTCCACTGTAAGAGCCTTTTCTTTTCTGTTTCTTTTTGTGAGATAATTTACCCTGTTTTACCTCTCCCTTTCTCCTTCTCCTAGTATAATCTTCTCTCACCCCTTAATTTTATTCTCCAGATATGGCCCCTTCATCTTCAACTCACCCTGTGCCCTCTATCTATCTATCTATCTATCTATCTATCTATCTATCTATCTATCTATCTATCTATCTATCTACATACATACATACATACATACATATATATATATCCATACATACATATAATTTTTCCCTCTGACTACCCTAATACTGACAAAGGTCTCATGAGTTACAAATACCATCTTTCCCTGCAGGAATGTAAACAGTTCAACTTTAAAAGTCTCTTATGATTTTCTCTTTCCTGTTTACCTCTTCATGTTCCACTTGAGTCTTGTATTGGAAAGTCAAATTTTCTATTCAGCTCTGGTCTTTTTATCAAGAATGCTTGAAAGTCCTCTATTTCACTGAATAACCATTTTTCCCCCTGCAGGATTATACTCAATTTTGCTGGGTAGGTGATTCTTGGTTGTAATCCTATCTCCTTTGCCCTCTGGAATATTATATGCCATGCCCTCCAGTGCCTTAATGTAGAAGCAGATAAATCTTGTGTTATCCTGATTGTGATTCCACAATATTTGAATTGTTTCTTTCTGGCAGCTTGTAATATTTTCTCCTTGATCTGGGAACTCTGGACTTTGGCTACAATATTCCTAGGAGTTTTCCTTTGGGCATCTCTTTCAGGAGGAAATCAGTGGATTCTTTCAATTTCTATTTTGCCCTGTGGTTCTAAAATATCAGGACAAAATTGATCATTTCTTGAAAGATGATGTCTAGGCTCTTTTCTTGATCATGGCTTTCAGATAGTCCAATAATTTTTAAATTCACTCTCCTGGATCTATTTTCCAGGTCAGTTTTTTTTCCAATGAGATATTTTACATTGTTTTCTAATTTTTCATTCTTTTGGATTTGTTTTACAGTGTCTTGATTTCACATAAAGTCACTAGCTTCTAATTGCTCTATTCTAATTTTTAAGGAAGTATTTTCTTCAGTAGTCTTTTGGACTTCCTTTTTCATTTGGCCAATTTTGCTTTTTAGGGCATTCTTCTCCTCATTGGCTTTTTAGACCTCTTTTGCCATTTGGGTTAGGCTATTTTTAAGGTGTTATTTTCTTCAGTATTTTTTTGGGTCTCCTTTAGCAAACTGTTGACTTGTTTTTCATGATTTTCTTGCATCACTCTCATTTGTCTTCCCAGTTTTTCCTCTACTTCTCTTACTTGCTTCTCAAAATCCCTTTTGAGCTCTTCTAAGGCCTCGACTGATTCATATTTTTCTTGGAGGCTTTGGATGTAGGAGCTTTGACTTTGTCGTCTTCTTCTGGTTGTATGTTTTGATCTTCTTTGTCACCAAAGTAAGATAATATAGTCTGACTCTTTTTGCACTGCTTACTCATGATCCCGGTCAATTACTTGAGTGTTAAACTCTTTGTTAAGGTAAGAGTCTGCTTCCAATGTGGAGAATGTATTGTCCCAAGCTTCGGGGGTTTGTACAGCTGTTTTCAGAGATACTGCTAGGGACTTGTAAATTTTCACTTCTTCCAAGGTGCTATGATAAGGGGGAAAGTGTTTCCTCTCCACTGCTACAACAAGCTCCACCACACCAGCACTCCTCCTTGCCCTAGCACCTCCCCTCAGAACTGTGACCCAGATCCAAGCACAGGCAGAGCAAGAGATTCCTGCCTCAGCACTGGCAAAGAGATCACTGAAATCCTCCTCTGATCAGCCACTCAACTTCCCCTCAGTCTGTGGGCCGGGAGCTCAGGAGGCAGCTGCTGCCCCAGAGACCACGCTCAGGACTTGCTGCTGAGACTTAGCTCCTTCTCTCACCACAGTCACAGACTTTTCCCACTGATCTTCTAAGTTGTCTTTGGCATTAGTGGGTTGAGAAGTCTGGAAACTGCCACAGCTGCCCACGATTCAGCCCTCTGAGGCCTGCTCCAGGGTCTCTGCAGCCTACATGCCCACGCTGAACTGCACTCTTCTCCCCGCCCAGCGTGATATACCTTTCTGATCAACCATCCAGGCTGTCTTGGGCTGGAAATTTGTTTCACTCTGTCTTTTTGTGGGTTCTGCTGCTTTAGAATTTGTTTAGAGCCATTTTTTTACAGGTATTTGGAGGGATTTGGGGGAGAGCTCAAGCAAGTCACTGCTTTCACTCCACTATCTTGGCTCCACCCCTTGCACATTTTTAAATGATATTTGTTGAATGCTTACTACCTGTGTGACCTTGGACAAATCTTACCTAACCTTTCTTGGGCTCTGGTTTCCTCTTCTGTACAACGAGGGATTTAGACTAGATGATCTCTTAGGTCCCTTCGAGCTCCTAAGTTCCTGTGAAGGAATGAATGACTTCTGAGAAAGGACCTAGGATGGAGCTACTTCATAATGAATTATACTCTGATGGAGATAAAACTAGTACAGATCTGTATGTGCAGATTCACAATTTTAGGCCTAGTTTTGAAGAGAAGCTAACCAGCCTCTAAAAAGCATGACTTGTAGATCTAGCTCTATTTTAGTGGCAGCTAATGTCATGATATGACAACGTAGCAGTATTTTTTTCAGTGTATAGAAGAAAAGGTAAGCCATAATGGCTCCCCATTTCTCTCATTTGCTACCAAGCCTAAAATTTGGTTTAGAACAATACCCTTACTCTTCTCCCACCATAGCCTACCTTTTAGCAAAATTTCTCTTTTAGAAAACTGAGATAGTGACTACTTTAAAGAATGAATTCTGGAAAGGGCCAAAGGGATTTATCAACAGGCATAGCTGAGAAGTCATTGAATGATTCCCATGAACGCATGCTTAGCTCTCAGGTTGTGAACACAGGATTTGATTGGTTTGCCAAGAATCCTGAGTTAGCTATGAAGTCTCTATTGTTGTCATCATCAATTTGTAACTTTACTGTGGCATGACCCAGCCCTTGTTAACATTTTTAAAGCAATGAGAATGCAAAGCATACAGCTGTCTGATAACCTGACTGCCGACTGACAGAATACCCTGAACGAGATCTCTGAGACTGTCTGAAATAGACTCTGCCTCTAATATCCCTGGAGACCTGATGAAACTGCTGTAGGCAGCGGCTTATTTTATACAGAACAGCCAAAATATCCTTGTACCTTGCTGTTGAAAATAATGACAGGAGTGGGAAAAAATGGTTTTAAAAGCTACATTTACATTTCACACTTTTCATATTCTAAAAAATGTTTCTTCTCCAAGTTCTTAACATAAACATGGAAAATTTTGGCAGATTCTCCTGTGAACAGGCTAAAAAGTGCATGTCTTTTCTCCAGCCCCTTAATTGACTGTAGATACCAATAGAGAAACACTTAAAGAAAGGGTAGGCATGAGCTTGGAGTCCTTTGCATCCCTGTTTAGTTGTGGCTGAATACACACACACATATATACATACATACATACATACACACATACACACAAACACACATGAAGGGTGTCCCAAAGGTCTCAGTGCAGTTTTAAGTTTATATTTAAACTTTTGACCATGATGACAATTCTGGTGAGTGATTGTAAGGTGGTTTTAATTTGTAACTTTTACATAAGAAGAATCTTCCCTTCTAGAAATTTCAGTGAAATTATAATTAAGAGGACATGGTACCAAAAAAGGGGGAGTGGGAATGAACCCTGTCAGTGGTAAAATGTCAAATGTGTTAGTTCTAATAGTATATCTGAAAGGCTGGATCTATAATTAAGAGTTTGGGTGCCAGCTGGGGTGATAGTATTCAGCTTTCATGATTCCCAGAACCTTTATCTCTAAAGTCTGGACTTCTGTGTCTAAACAAAGTGTGAAGGGACTAATCATTTTAAAAGTAATCATAGTAGCAGAGCTGAGAGGAAATGAAGCAGGCAAATCCAGAAGACAAATAGTACTTTCTTCCATTTTTAACATTGTCTTTTTTCCTCCATCTTCTTCTATTTCTTGGCCTCAGTTGTTGCTTGGGAATTGGTCCCAAGTCTTCCCAGACACATCAATGCTTAGCTGTTAAGCTGCAGTGACCTCTCCAAGCAGCTGTACTCCGGGATTCTGGCTGCAGCAGCTATTACTCAAATGGTGTGGCAAAAGCAATGCAGCATTTTGATCTTTCTCACTGGTTCCTTCAAATGCAGGGGGAAAGGCAAGGGAGGAGGGAGCAAAAGATAGCTCAGAGCATCAGGCACTGACAACAGAATAAGGAATCAAGAAATCTCCAGGGTTGCATAGCAGAGCTCAGGTTGCAGACTTACTCTGGGGTATAATGGGACTGACATACACAGCGACATATTGATTTTCAGTGGTCTGCTTCACAGGCAAGGTGGTAATAGTCTGCATTTTAACACAGTAGTCTAAGAACTGAACAAGACAAGAAAATCTAGCAGCAGCATTTGAGTTTATAGACCCTGCATAGATAGTATTGTTCTCAAGATCAGATAACAGAGGGTAAGTTAGATCCAATCCTACCAAACTGCAGTACTAGTATTATAGGGTAATAGGATCATAGATACATAAGGTCATAGATTTAGAGCTGAAAAAGCCCTCAGAGTGTGCTATCCCCTCATTTTTACAGATGAAGAAACTAAGGCTCAGAGAGGTTAACTGAATTGTCCAAGGCCACATCAGTAGTATCCGAGGTAGGGTTTGAACCTACCACCTCTGGCATGTACTCCAATTCCCACACTTTTGGAGCCTTGCTCTCTTGAATTTTCAAAACTCACAGGGACATAGCCTCCAGATCAGTCTCCTTCTCTTAAAATGAAAGTACCAATACTGAGGCAAAAACACCAGCCCAGTTTTCACATGTCACCCTCAGAGGGGAGAAGACTCAAAGCCCCTCCCCTTACACTATTGTCTCTCAGTGGATGTCATCATGAATGGAGTCAAACCAAGAGCAAAGATGCACTAAGAGAGAATAGCCAATGAGAATGGCCAAAGCTCTGGTTGACTAGTGCTTTTGAAGGCACCTCTGGTTCTGACTGTGTAGCCTGTTCAAAAGATTTCTCCTAACCGTGTGGTTAGCAGACTGGAACCAGTTATTGAGTCTACACATGCTTCAGTGTTTTTCCCAGCCATTTCCATTGCACATCATTTCAGCTCTCCTGGAGGAAGTCTCCGTCTCCTCTTCCGTGTGAGGAGACACCATCCAAAGTGCTAGTCACATGTGACAGTTCCATTCCACATAAAACTAAAGTCCAGATCATATCTTACCAGTTTTTATAAAAAAAAAGGAATGTGCAATTATAAGGATCCCTTGACTTTATGAATATTTTTCTAGATATTAGAGGATGTTAGCAGAGTAACTGAGCTCTCTCCATAATAGACTAATTGCGAATATAACAGGAAATATGGATAGGCTGATTATATGGTGACAAGAACTTCAAAAAACTACAGTCACCCATAAAACATATTTACCTTTACATAAGCTCAATTGACTTTTCCATAAAATTCTATTGTACTTTCCTCATCTGGGATCAAGGGCTTAAAATGCCTAAAAATCTAGGGCAGCCTGAGAATCCCCTTATTCTCCCACTGAACTCATGAAAAGACACAATTTAGGGGTGCAAAAACACTGCAAACCCACCGGCCTGCCAGGGTTTTTAACTAAAGGTTAGAAACATCTATTTGTTTCAGCTTTCTCTTGTTTAGGATTTTCAAATTCACTGGTATGTGAAAGTAGAAACAAAACTCTATGACCAAGTTAACATAAATTAAATCCCTCATTTCAACAGGTTGATATGAAGAACACCCCTCTTTCATTAAAGGAAATTGTGAACTTGGCAGAAACATTATAGACCAGCAGTGGGCAGGTGGTACCAGGAGTGGAGGGAATAGCATTGAATTCACAAACAGGGTGAAATGAGCATAGAGGAAACTTATAAAATGAGATAGGAAATAGCAAGAAGAGGCAGAGTAGGAAAATGGAAGGGGAGCAGCATGGATGTTGCAAGATGGTGAGAGTGTGCTTATCAGCTTAAGATCAGAAAGCAAAGAAAATATTTAGTATGCTTCATTCTTTTATTTTTACTTGTATTCTTCATTCAGCTTTTAGAGATAAGATTGCTTAGAGCTATGGCTAGGAATACCAGCAAGGATGGGGAGGAAAGTAGGTATGATATCAGCAACAACAAAAGAGGGGACCCAGATAGAAAAAGAAAAGCAGAATCACAGAATCTCAGAGTTAGAAAGGGAACCCAAAGGTCTCTCCAACTAATAAAAAAACAACCCGTTGCCAAGCAAGAATTTCTTCTACAACGGACCTTACGAGTAATTATCCAACTTCCATTTGAAGACTTCTTTTAATGGGGAGTTCACTACCTCACAAGATAGTCCACAATACTTTTAGACAGCTGTAGTTCTTAGGAAACTTTGCCCTAACACTCAGGACACCAGTAGGTTACTGTGATACATACAGTGGGAAGATTCTGGAATCAGAAGACCTGGGACTGACTGAATCCCAGTTCTTCTGAATACTACCTCTATGGCTTATATGAATCGCTCTGGGCCTCGGTTTCCTCATCTATAAAATATGGGGGTTGGATTAGATGACATTTAAGGTTACTTCAAGCTTGAAATATAGGATTAAGTGAGCAAATATGATCATCCTCTCAAAAGGTAGAAGGGAATCTAAAGATAGTAGTTTAATTCTTATTTGATGAGCATAAGTATGTTGAGACAATGCCAGAAAAAATCCTAATTCAAAAAGTTACCTCTGGCAGAGACCAGTGGATTTGAAGGGATTTATACACATGGCATGTGAGAGGACTGTTTGATACTTTAGAAAATGAACCTCTAAGTAAGTCAGCAGCTTCCAGTTAGAGCTGCTGATGAAAGGGGCAGCAGCAAGACTCCTTGGGGCTCAGGGCATGGATAGGATTTAGTCATAGGGTCATACATTTAGGCCTGGAAGAGACCTTAAAAATCATCTAAACCATTTTACAAATGAGGAAACAAAAGTCCAGATAACGGAAACAGCTTGCCCAATATCACATAGGTAGTAGGTAGCAGACCTGAGTCCTCTGAATCCAAATTCAAGATTCTTTCCACTACTCTCAGCTAACTGCATATGCTATGCTGGGTTCAGGCACACCAATCAGTAACTGGCAAGCCATTTTAGCTCAGATCCTCCAGAAAACAAGGGCAATAGCCTACAGTCAACTGAATAAGCAACAAAAACCCATGTTGCTCTTAATCACTGCCCCATAACAAAACCAATTAGTCTAAGTTTTTATCCTCCAGCATCAAGGAAAGGTCTGCGCTGGTGATCTTACAGACACCATCCCAGATTGCAGGGAAGTAAGTCATAGTAAAAATGATGACTGTGTGGTTATGGACTAACACAGTTTTTTTCTAGGACTTGATGGCTTCAGAAACTGCATACTTGTTATGGAAGTTGCTAGGTGGACCAATGTATGAAGTTGGGTTCATAATGCTAGTCTAGCTGTGAAACTTTCTTCAAGTAACTTACCCTCCCTTAGCCTCAGCTTTCTCATCAGTAAAATGGGAATACTTAATTACAATAGTAATAATTGCTTCACAGGCCTGTAGTGAGGGCAAAAATTACTTCACAGGTCTGTTATCTCAAAAGATATAACATTCATAAAGCACTTTGAAAACCACAAATTGCTATATAAATTTCTGCTATGATGTGATGCTGCATTTAACTTTTCCATCTGTGAAAGTCTGGTCATTGTACTTAGGACACTGGTCTAAGAGAGACAGAAGCTGTTCTTTGTATTCCTGGGGGAATGAACATGTTTAGTGGACCATCATTAATCTGCTTCTCTCTGTGGGATGGCAGGAAAGAGTTAGGAGGATTAATCTAATTCAGTCAATAGGGTAAAGGGTGGGGTGGTCACTGATAAGAACTAGGCTTAAAGTAATACAGCTATATTTATGTCTGATGATTAGATGATAAATCATCTCTCCTTCCTTCCCCTCTCTCAACCCCCAGCACTTAGCTCTAAGATTAAAGAAAATATCCATACTTCCTCATTCGGTAACAAAGTGCCTGGCACATAGTACGTGTTTAATAAATGTTTGATTGATATTGATTATCTGAGAACCAGATAAAACTCAACTGACACAACTCAGATAAGCTTACTGAATCACACAAAACCATAATTTTGAGATACTTCATTCTGAATATAATTTGTATCATGGTATTCTCTCACACTATAGTAAAAATAAATTAGCTATCTACCTTGAGCTATCTGTCTGTGCTGGCTTGGTGAGTCAATATAACTCTGGAGAAAACATAGAAAATAAAAGGAGACCATGAGCCACAAGCACAACCTGTGTAAGACTGCTTAGTCCCCTCCCCAATGTGCTCCCACAACCCTTTTCTTTGGAAACAGGAACAAGTTCATCTAACGCAATTCAAAACAAAGCAGCACTAGACCAAGACTGATCTCACAGCTAGCATCACTTCTGACTTTCTCACAGCTAGACAGAGTGTGAAGGTACCAAAGGAACCAAGCCATGTACCCCAATGAATCAATCAACCAGTATTTATTTATAGCTGCACTTTTTGTAATAACAAAAATTGGACATCTACTGGGGGAATGGCTAAACAAATCGTGGTACAAGAATGTAATGGAATATTACTGTATTTGAGAAATTACATACAGAATAAATACAGAGAAACATGGAAAGATCCACACAAACCAATACTAATGAAGTAAGTAGAGCCAAGAAAACAATATACACAATGATTACAACAATGTGAATGAAAAGAACAATCACACATACACCCCCAAAGTGAATGTAATAAAATTATAAAGATCAAATGTGACTCAAATGAAGAGATATGAAGAGACATCCCCAAGCCCCTCATCATGGAAGTGGGAGGTCCACAAGTATTACACATTGAACATGTTTTCAGACTTTTTCAGTTTATTGAGCAGTTGTAGTGATTTTTTTCCCTCTTCAAAAAAATCCTACTTGATATATGGGATGGCTCTCTGGGATTGGGAGGGGGATATTGGGAATAGCTATGATGATATAAAAAAGATCTATAAGATATCAATAAAAACATTTTCTTAAAAGTATTTATTAAGTGACTACTATGTACCAGGTACTGTGCTAGGCCCTGGGAATACAAGGGGAAAAAAAGAATGAAACAATCCCTACTTGCAATGAAATCTACATTCCAATGGAGAAAACAAGCAGATATAAAAATACGGAAAGCATAGATAGAAAAATAAATACAAATATACAAAAAGTAATTAAATATATGGTGGTAGGAGACATAGGGCACTAGCAGTTGGAAAGAATCAAGAAAGCTTCCAAATCCTGCCTCAGGCACTTATTAGCTATGCTACCTTGGGCAAGTCACTTAACCTCTGTTGGGCTCAGCTTCCCCATCTGTAAAATGAGGATAATAGCACTTCTTTCCTATGGGTGTTGTGAAGACCAAATGAGATATGCATGTAAAGTGATTTGCAAGCTTTAAGTGTTATTTTCCACTATCATCATTATCATTAGGCATCCATTAAAGCCCGTGAAAGACTCAACCATTTTCAAGTTATCTCAGGGGAAAAAGAAAGAGAAAAAACCAGCAAAATTGTTGCTAACTGCCTGTTGCTTATTCCCCTGGTTTTTGCAACCAAATGGGAAAACTAGGGCAAAAAACCAACTCCCTAATTCAGAGTAGGTGGGAAAAAGCCATCTTCACTATAATGTATTTTTAAAATTAAATACTTTATCATAAGCCTAATTTAAAAACATCAATACAAATATACTTGCTTAAAAACTATTTACATTTAATCAATTCTAATTCATTAAAGTATCATCATTTTTTAGTCCCTTTTTTCCAAGTCCTTCTCAAGATTCCCCGTCCATTGATCTCATGTATGTTTCCCCATCTGATCACAGACAGTACACACTTCATTCTTCTGGCCTTATGTCTATTAAGTTCTGTGACATTTCAGTCCATAAACAGGAATAAACTTAAGCAAATGTTAGAAAGTAGTTAAGAAACTTGTTTAATGTAGGCAGGGAGAAATGTTTGTTTTTCTATCAAGGACCTCTGAACTAAATAAAAATACTTAATTAAGAACAATTTATATAACTGACATTTATATAGTGAGTCAGAGCTTGCAAAACACTTTACATACATTATCTTATTTGAACCTCATGAAAGCCCTGTGAGGTAGAAACAAGTCTTATAATCATTCCCATTTTACAAATGGGGAAACCAAAGTTCAGAGAGATTAAGTGATTTGTCCATAGATCACAGATTTAGAGCTGAAATGAATCTTACTTAGAGTCCAAACCCCTCATTTTTACTGACTAGGAAATTGAGGTAGAGAGAAGTTAAATAATTTACTCAAGGTCACACTGATAGTATCAGAGGCAAGATTTGAACCTAAGTTGACCTGACCCCAAATGCTGCTTTATATATAAAATAGAGTTATTTTAGTTTAGAATCTCTCCTGATATCTTTAGAGAAATATATAGCACCCAAATTAAGAACAAGCAACATAAAATATTAGAGGATACTGAACAACGCATTTTAATTCTGTGATATAGCCAGTTAAGAGAAAGAAGATTTGGAGAAAAGAGGGAGGAAATGAGAGAGAAAGGTAAAGGGAAAATAAAAAAGATAATAGTGAAAGAAGAAAGTGACAAAGGAATAATAATAACTTTCATTTTAAGGTTTATGATGACCCTTTTCTCACAAAAGTTGTCTGTATAGGTGGTACAAGTATTCATATTCTCATTTTTCAGATAAGAAACTTAGGCTCAGAGAGATTAACTCACTTGACCAGAGTTAAACAGTATAAACCCGTCTCCCTACCCACACATCTCTGGGAAGATGAATGGACAGGAAAATTACAAAAGATAGAGTCAAAGGCCTAAAGGCACCTTGCACACCTAGTACAAACAGAGAATGAAGAGGCAAAGATGGAAAGTGGGGAACAGAATGCAAGAAGAGATTGCAAACAGAGAATTACTGGGGTTTTAGCTAGAGTATTAGCTGAGGTCATTTTCATCAACACAGTACAATCTAAGATTTTATTGGAACTTTCTAATGATCTTATATTGTTATTAAAGTTATCTGTTTATTCCTCATATTTTCTCCCACTTGATTATAAACTCTGTGAGGGCAGAAACTATTTTTTATCTGAACTTTGCATCTTCACTCTTGCTTAGCACCATGCTTTGTAAGTACAGACAGTTCTCACTTGACATAAGTAGACCTTTCTGCAGACCTCCAGGTAAAGCAATTTTTATATAATGCAAATTTTCCCATAGCCATCCATGAACTTTGGGACAAACTGTGGGCACGCTTTTTTCCAAACCATGCTTCTGTTACATCTTTTTTTTTTCTTAAGCAACTTTTAAAATTCCTTTTGGGAAGTAAAAGCCCCAGAGCTGTTTCCCACCCACCCACCCACCTTTATGTGGCCCTATCTCCCTGCACCTCTCAGTAGAATTCACTATGTAAATTAGAATTTGCATATTGTGAATTGTTCATAAAGTGAGAGCTGTTTGCAGTAGATATTTATTGAATGTTTGTTGAATAAATAAATGGGAAGTAATCCTTGTCTGATGTTGATGAAACTACTACCTGGGGGGTGGGTGCCTAGTTTTGGCTTTCATATTGTTTAAAAGAAATAAGCCAAAAAAAAGTAGCTAAAAGAATGCTAAATGGAATTATGAAAAGAAGTAAAATATCTGACATTATGAAACAGTATGCTGGCATAAAAAGGGTCATGGATCAGAAGTCTTGATACCATCCTTTGGGTCCAGGCTCTGCCACTAACTAGCTATGTGACTTTGGTCAAGTCATATCATCTCTTTGGGCTTTGTTTTATTTACCTTGAAAATGAAGGAGATAGACTGGAGATCTTTAAAGGACCTTCCCCCTCCAGCTCAAATGTTCTGTGAATATGGTTATGATCAGAAATTTGGCTCCCTAGTCTACTGCCTATGATGTTCTGTGGAAGGGCTGCTGGAAGAAGGATGGCAAGATCTTTATAAACACTGGAAGAATGTGTTGGAGATTTACCAACTTTGTGAAGGGGCTTTAAGCTGAATTTTGAAGAGGATAAAACCAACACCTAAAGAAAGCGTGTATACATGTGATGGATGATGTTTTCAAATGACATAGAATGAGGTAGCACATTAAAGGAGGTATCCAGTAATTCTGAGGTGAAAATAAGAAGAAAGCTGAATGGAAGTAATAGTGATTGCCTCAGATGTCTATGTACTAATGGAATAGATAGATAGATAGACAGACAGATAAAAGATAGGTAGGTAGGTAAGTAGGTAGATAGATAGATACAAAAATAGATAGATAGATAGATAGATAGATAGATAGATAGATAGATAGATA